>NC_056741.1:357959150-358009150 GCF_019279795.1 Protopterus annectens
CCAGGTCTCAATGAAACACTGAACATTAAATGTGCACTTAAATGGTATAGAGATTGAAATGTGATAGGGGTTGAAAGCTTAACAATTGTGCAAGCAGATTTAATGTGTTCCCTCTCTCCCTTACTTAACATAAGCCTGGACATCAAATGTGCACTTAGAAGGTATAGAGATTGAAATGTGATAGGGTTTGAAGAATTGTGCAAGTGGATTTAATGTGTTTATGGATTTACAACTGTGCAAGTGAATATAATGTGTTTCCTCTCTCTCTGACTTTTGCCCCCCCCACCCCCTACACACACGCTCCCAGTCACCAGGCTATCCCCCGCCAACCCCACCAACACACCCCCCAGTCTCACTTTTCATGCAGCCATTCAAGGGGTGGTCCCATCCGAACCAGCCCATGGGCGGTGCCATCTGCACTGACCCAATCTTCTGGGACTCTCCATTATACATATTCTCTTACCCATCAAACCCCAGCTCCACATTCCGTGTCCTGGGCGGCCCCCAATCAGCCCCCCCTCTCAAGTCCACACCACATTCCCCCCCCCCCCCTCGGATGGCATACCCACACATTTCTCTACACAGATACTGATACCCAAGCATAACAGGACTCTATACCTGACTCCTCCACCTTCGTCCGTGCCCTTCTTTACTTACCTTTGGAGGCGTGGACTCATAAGTTATGCAAAGAAGCTATACCTAATTTATGGGTTGTCCAGTCAGGGACAAACCAATCTGAGTGTTAATATTAGAATTATCACAGCATGACTCTCATCCTTCCCGGTTCCCCCCATTTTTTTTTTTTTTGCTTTTGCACACGATCCCTTTTTGCACACGATCCATATTAGTATGCACACGGCACCACAAGGCTGTTACTGTCTGACCAATTTACCTTATGTAACTGCAATTGTAATGTTAATGAAAATGCACACAGCACCTTGCCTGTTCACACTTTACTATTGGAAAGGAACTGTTGTTAATTTAAATGGACTGCTAGAACTAATAGGTTCATAGGTTCATACTAGGCTATCTGCCCTAGGGCATTTATAAACCTAGCCAGAATGTGTTTGGCTTTCGCCACCCATTTTAAATTTATTTTGCTATGCCCTTTTTCGAGGTTAGTATACTGTGCCTCTGTCTAACAGTGACACAGAAATGATACCCGGGGTAAACCTACGATCTCCCATCCACTCATCAAGATTCCTCTTGAAGGGAGTCAATGAGGGACTCTGCCTAACCTGGACTGGGATTTTATTCCAGAGTGAAGGGAGCCTCTGGGTTATGAATCTGTCCCTCCAGCATGTCCTATTTATTTCAGTGCTGAGGTTCAAGTCTCTCGAGCGCGTAGCTCAATGGGATTTGGATTTTCTGAGGTGCAGCATGTCCATTAATTCTGGGTTGGACATGGCTTTATACGTCAAGCACAGATCACCTCTGAACAGGCGGTATGCCACTGAGTAGAGCTGGAGTTACTTTAACCGGGCAGCATATGGCATCTGTTTGAGCCCTTTGATCCTCTTGGTGAGGTACTTTTGGGGTCTTTCCAGTTGCTGCAGGTGTCTGGTAAGGTACATCCCAAAAGGGGCATTGTACTCAATTATGGGCCTGATGAAAGATGAGTAAAGAGGCACGATGACCTCCCCTGATCTAGATGTGAATCCCTTCATGATTAGGTGGGCTATATAAAATGTTTTTCTAACCACTTTGGCCACATGGTTGTCAAATGAGAGATTGCTATCAACTTGGGTCCCCAGGTCCCTAATTACATCTTCTGTACTTAATGGATTACCACCTATGTGGTAATTTGTGGGCACTTTGTTCTTGCCAAAGGGGATGACTATACACTTTTTGGCATTTAGCTTGCGGCCATGGCTCTGGCACCAGTTGTCTGTTTCTATGAGGCCCTTTTGGAGGATGCTTGGGTTGGCTGGAGAGTCGATTATGGCGCCCAGTTTGCAGTCATCTGTGAACTTGGTCAGCCACAGTCCTTCCGTGTTGGCCTGTACCTCCGAGAAATATATACCGAACAAGAGAGGTCCCAGGACTGAGCCTTGTGGGACACCACTTGTAACTGGTTTGGAGTCTGACATGGCTCCAGCAATTCTAACCATGTGGGTTCTGTCCTTGAGCCAGTTTGCAATCCATCTAGTGACATAGGGGTTTATATTTAAGCTGGTGAGCTTATCTATAATGCCTGAGTGGGGTATTGTATTGAAGGCTTTAGCGAGGTCCAGGTAGGCTGCGTAGACCACCTTCCCCTCGTCAATCGCCTTGGTGACTGTTTCAAAGAAATCAGCCAGGTTTAAAAGGCAGGATCTGCCCTTAACAAAGCCGAACTGGGTAGGATTCAGTGTCTGTAGGTCCCCAATATCTTTATTTATGAGGTCCATGATGATCCTTTCCATAGCTTTGCAGACTAAGCTAGTCAGGCTTATGGGGCGATAGTTTCCAGGATCCGTTGAGGCACCACCTTTATGGAGAGGGACCACTGTTGCTGTATGCCACTCTTTGAGCACATATCCTGTAGTAAGGCTGAGATTGAACAGTAGTTTTATGTTTGGGTTTAGCTCTTCTTGGAGTTCATGTAGGACACAGCCCGGGACACCGTCTGGTCCCATTGATGCTGTGTTTTTTGCTTTGGAGAGGGCGGCTCTTACCTGAGCATCTGAGATGTCAGGGGGGCAGCACTCTGCTGGGATAGATATTTGCCCTTTTGGTGGGGGGGGAGAAGTTTGCGCTGAACCTGTCAGCTAGGATGTTGGCAATGTCTGTGGGTTCAGTGTATTTTTTTGTCATTTTGGACTAATTCTGAGCATGTATTTAAAGGAAGTGAAAATGGTTGCTCACAGTTATGAAACATGTCTTTCTGAAGAAGTTTTGATAATAAATGAGACGAAAGTGCTAAAGTACTACAAGAGTTGTTGGTGTGATTTACTACTCTTTCAATGTTGTTATTGTCACGAAGTTCATTTCTTAACTTTATATATATATATATATATATATATATATATATATATATATATATATATACAGTATTTCAATGTGACTAATCTGAACTGCTCTGTTTTTGTTTAAATTTCTTAGTTTTTTGTTTTTTAAATGTTTCACTCAGGATGAGTCTGAAATTGGTAAATATTGTTCAAGTACACTACCCATGTAAGCAAATATAAACACATAAGCAATTAAAATAAACAAATAGCCTGATTTGGCTCTGCGTTCAAAATAATACATTGTTATGAGCTACCTGTGGATTAACAGCCCATCTCCTCTAAGAATTCTATCTAATAGGTGCCCAGACATAAAAAAGGTTGAATATCCATTACCTATATACCCGCTAAACAGACAGTAGGTAATGAAAATTTACAAAAAAAAAACATTTCTGGTGGTGATAGGGTGTACTAATGGTTGTCCATTTGCTATGAATATAAAAACAAACATAATAGTATACCTAGCATTATTATAAGAGCAATCTGTTTTTACAAACAAAATCTTTTGGTCACATTCTCGTTGCAATATTCTAACCATCTCTTATCATGCATTACGGCATATATAATGGAACCTCAGCCAGTACACTAATCAATGGTAAGAAAATCATGTCAATGTAAAACTAGTCAAGGTTCACATTAAGTTCCCTTGTGATGTTTCAGAGTTGAGTGGATCTGTGTACACCAGAAGATAGTAGATGGTGTCAAAAGCACAACATACAGTGCGGTATAAGCACATTTCAAAAACAGAACTGTTGCACATGCCAAAACAAATAGAAAGCAACATTTTCTGAATCAATTTATTTATCATGGCATGCATAACACCACACACACACACACACACACACACACACACACACACACACACACACACACACACACACACACACACACACACACACACACACACACACACACACAACCTACTGTGGAGTGTATTTACATTGATACAGCTTTTGTCAACATCAAATGCAAGACACTGTTATTCTGCATGTGGTTGACATATTGTAAGAGGAGGTGAAGAAGTCCTCTAAAGTGATGAAAGGACTTTTCTGTTTAGCTTTTAATGGTTTTCATACCAGTTGACCAAAAACATATCTAAAGGTGCTTTTTTAATGCTTAGCATGTATCAGTTTTTTTTTTCTGTGTTATTTTTAGAAAGAAAAATTCTGGTTCATTTTAGGAAATTCTGTATTTTTTAATATGTGTTAATCAGTGGAACTCTACACTTAATCTTGGAACTTTATATAGAGCCAAGTCATTTCTGCCACCTTAGGTCATAAATCTACTGCAAATGGTTATCTCCTTCAAACATTCTTATACGCTGACCCTATACTCACTCACCTACACAACAGCCTTTTAGGAAAACTTGAATAGTGCCAAAGTTTCGAATAATTTGCCTACTACTAGATCCCACCACTACCTTGCAATCTCAAAAATAAACCTGAAGTAATTTGCATACTATCTTAAACTCCTTCAGGTAAAAACTGCCCATTCCATTCTTCACCACCAGGATGAATGCCCTCCCTCTAAATTCATGGTTCAACAATCAGAGTATGCTGTCTACTACATTTATAACTCCAAGATATGGAATACCATACCCAGCCCAGTTCACTCGTGACTTGTTTATTCTAATTGCATCTTCCTCTCTTCATCTAACGTTCAAGTTCACTTCTTACACAAATGCTGCAGCTCCTTCTAACTACCTAATGATCATAGCCCTGTTACTTTGGAACCTTTTATACTTCTACTACTTTGAAACCCTCACATATTAAAAACTGCTTTTTGATATTGATTTGTATTGTAATATTTTAACTCATACTGTTTATTATGTAGATTTATGTATATTTGTTTATTTTTATAACTCTGTCTATATGTAACTATGAAATATTTACCTGAGACATCTTTTGGCCTAATTATCATGCTAGTTCATCTATAAATGTTTTATGTTTTTTATGAAGTTTTTCTCCCAGATCTGCACTGAAAAGTGGTCTTGCATGCCCAAGTCAGATCATCCTAGTTAAAAAAAAAAAAGCATTAAATAAATAAATAAAATAATTGGTTATGTTTGGTGGACCCAAGGCATCCCAGAAGAAGTGTCTTGGTAAGTGTCGTGCTCAGAATAACACAGCAGGTAAATGAAGTTGGAATTAATCAAACTGGCGATCTGTGGTTAGAGGAAACAGATCACTAAAGGCTCAGAGCCTTAATCCTTTTTTAGCTGCCATGCATATCCCATTGCCTTCCTGTTCTGGCATCTTGTACCCCCCATCTCATGTTTCTAAAAATAAGAGTATAACTGTTGATTATGTGTTTTGCCATAAGTCACAGAATATCTCAGATGGAAGCTTCCATATTTAGTCTATTGTCATTTTGCTTTGTTATAACTTGGTTTATTACAGGAGCTGAAGACAGAAATGTGAGCTTTATTTTTCATTCATACCTTTTGGCTATTCAATGAATTTGTGCCGCCTTGGATTTACTATATACAGATCAGTGATTTGGGACAGTTGCACATTATAGGGTACAAAGGTTCTGCCTTCC
The DNA here is from genome assembly GCF_019279795.1 of Protopterus annectens. Classification (NCBI taxonomy): domain Eukaryota; kingdom Metazoa; phylum Chordata; order Ceratodontiformes; family Protopteridae; genus Protopterus; species Protopterus annectens. Next base: position 357,964,679 of record NC_056741.1, read on the forward strand.
AGCAATATCAGTTGTAATACCTGTATGGCAATGTATTTGTGGCAGTACTTTAGATGTGAGATCAAATGTATTAGTAGATGTTTTAATCACAATCATTTGTATCTCAGTTAGGTAAGATGCAATTAATTGCAGTTAATCCTTAAAAGTTCATTCAACCAGCTTGCTTGAGTGCTAACCTTCCTTCTAGACACAGAATAATATTAACTTGATAAACGTTTGTTCAATAGACACATCAGGGCTGCAGTAACCCAAGTCTCAGCAAAAAAACAGATATGCTGTATACTGGCCAGAAACAAGGTACTCTTCTGATAGGATATCAGACAACAAATTTTGATAACCACATATACATTTAATAGTTGTTAGATATCAGGACTCACCTAGGTAGCAACACGTATTAATGACTATGAAAAGCATTGTTATAAATAACACCACTAGTAGTTCTTACACACAAATTCATGAATAAGTAGGAGAGATGCACTGAGTGCATTCACAAACAGTGAAAATAGTACTACGAAAACCTATTCTTCCTATTTTTAAAATCATGCTGTGATACTAATTGCTATTAAGTGATATATCAATAGACTAAGAAAGGCAGGTGAATGTACATGCAGGTAAGACAGGTTCTGTCCTACATCTTGCAATGATGATAGTATCTTTATGTAACTTACTCCATCCCATGCAGCTCCCACTTTGAGGTTAGCTGTTATCTAAATATGACTGAATCAATGCGACCTGATTTCATTGGATTATGCATTACTTACTCTGTACATAAACTGGTTGTAACCCTATAAACCATTTGTGATACATTCTTAATACCAGCAATTGCCATGTTTGCCTTCCTGACATGAGCACTCAGCAAGAAAAGACACAAGGCTCTGATGTGAGGTATTTCTATACTGCAACTTGGCCTCTTTCCACCTTCTACCACACTCCGTGGGACATTGTACCCTCCAGGTGCACTGCATTATCCCTTGTCATACAAGATGACAATTTCTAGTAAGGAAACAGGTTTCTGTATAAGTCAGGCTTTGCTTGTCACCATAAGATCAGGGGTCACTGCTGTTCAGCTTGTCTGCATTCCCACTAGAGATTCTGTAGTGATAATAAACCAATCCAGCAATGTGGAGTGCAAATATTGTCATGCTGGTTTAAGAACACAGCTGATATGTGAAGGTCAGAAGATGGAGTAAATTCTTACACTTTGCTGCAATGCCTCACTGAATTCTTAGGAATCTTCATGGTTTATAGTATCCACCTTGTACTGGGGGAAGAGGTGTGCATTGTTTTTCTGTACTTATGCCAAGTGTAGGCATTATAGCCCACGCGTGGATGTTGCATATCTGGACTCCTTCCATAATGCAGTAAATTGTGTATTGTTATTAAATTACACATTATTTTAAAAAGTGATTACAGCATGTTTTGAAAGTCATGGCATCTCTAAGGAAGTGTTACAAAAAAGTTTGTTTCCAAATTAATTATGGATGTTTCCTAGTAACTTCGCACATTATACCAAGGACAAGGCTCACATATTTTTAAGAGTGATACAAGGCCTGAACAAGGACTGTCTATTTTTGACAAACTAAATTATTAAGCTATGTATTATTATCAGACTAATTACTATTATGAATTATTGAAGGCTCTATTAAAGAAAATGTTTGTTTTGTTATCTGCTATGAGTGGGATTCTGCAGAATAAGCTTTTCTTTAATTTCCAATTCTTAATACAGAAGCACTAAATGCTTTGACTGTTTGACTATCCCTTATAATTTATGGCTTATGCTTATACTGCAGAAACAGAGCTCTTCCCAGCTGAAGCATTATCATAAACAGTGGGGTAATAGCCAACATTTATTAGTTGAATTTCATCTGATTCATGTCATACAGGTTATAATCATGACAACTAAATTTGCAGCTAGTGGCTCACTGAAAACATACTGAGTTTAAAAAAATATGTGCCAATTCTTAAAGAGACATTTTTCATAAATGCTTGTTTAACAGATGGGGTTTTCATGAGTTTACTGGTTCCATTGTCAAACTTACATCCTATTGGACTTCAAGAAGCTTCACTACCACAACCCCTTGTTGATATTTTTTTTTCTTCCTATATATAAAAAAAGATTATTTTGAAGGAAGTTAATGACTGACTTTCCAGATGGTAATCAGAAACTTATTCCATAATCATGGAAGGCATTCTGTAGTGTATCTGTTACTTTTTTATTATTGATATTTAAGACATGTTGGTGCGATAGATTCATATCCCAAGCATCCCTCACCACTGGAACAAACTTTCACTAAATGTCAAACCAGCACGCTTGCCACCTACAAGGTAAAACTAGTTAATTGGATGGGCAGTCTCAGATTGTCTCCCAGTACATCTTGTTTTGCTGTCCTTGAGGCTATAGGTACATTTTGAATAGGACTTTTTGCTAGGCTTCAAATGGTCTGCAGACCGATTGCCTAGTACTTACCTAGTAACCTATGTTTGATATTAGGTTTTCTGATCTTTTGTTAGTTTTCTCAGCTGTATCTTCCTCACATACTTTCAAATGGAACTGGAAAAGATATTGCTTTGTAGACCAGGCATTCTTCACTTCTAAGTAACCTCTATGAAACAATATTCTTTTGAATACCTATTTTTCCAGTCCAATGATTCTCAAAGCAGTAGAGTATTGTAAATTCTGAAGTTTTTTTTAGATGACTTGCTAGAGTGTTATAAAGCACAATATTATATGATTTAGATTAGTGAGGTAGAAAGGGAAACATAATCTCTCTGAAGTGACTAGGCAGTCACTTTAAGATTTGTTAGGCTGCAGAACATGGATTCCTGACTTTGGTAGATGCATACTGGTTAAAGTTTAAATTGTTGTCTGTCTTTGTCACTATATATTTAATAACAGTATTATGTTGTACGCCTTGACTAATTATTTTAACCATATTTCACTGTGGTGCATATACTGTCATTAAAGGTGAAGTCATTAAAAGCGCATCAGGTGTGTACTTTTTGTAGGCCATCTAAGAAAACTTCAACATATTTTATTGAAGGAAGTAATTATACACCACTATTTGCAATTATCAGCATGTTTGTTTATTCTTAACCCATGTCTGGCTTCTATATCTGATAAGAATAGCCCAAAAAACTAACTCTAACAATGAGCCCAATGAGACACCAATGGTAACAATTATCGGGATAGAGAGGTAACCCCCTCCATGACTTATTGTTTAAGTTAATCAGTGTTTTGCATCGAATTATATATAAAGTGATATTTAATGTTAATTTTTCAGTTACTCCCTTATGTGGAAATGTGCTGAGCAGTTTTTCAAGGACAAGGTTAGCAACATGCATTGTTATACCTTCAAGTGTTGCTGTTACCACTTAAAAAAATATCACAAGATTCAAAAGGAAAGCTTTCCCCTTAATAATCCCATTCTGCTTCATTTTGGGGCTGTATTTTACTTGGACAAGTTTCATTATGACTATCTCCTTGATTTTACATAGAATATTGATCAGGCTGATTAGTCAAACATTGATTAGGTCTGACATTTTATTTAACTTGATTGATTTTAAGTAGTTTTCTTGATTCTATAAAGTACACTACTAGATAAGCAGCCTGATGGCATGAAACATGAGCATTTTATTTTACTACTAGCACCCTTGCCCCACTGTAGTGCACTCTCTGAGTTGGTATATTTAAGTTGCAGAGGGTGTGGGGGGTGTAAAAAGTGTATAGTGGTTTTATAGACTTACCTTTCATACTTACCTGTTGTATTCACTACATTATTGTGGTTTTGGCTGTCGATCATGTGCATTTTCGTTATTGTGCAGTTCTGGTATTTCCATCTTGGCTTTCTGGTCTTCGGCGGTATGGCAGAGCGCCCTACTGTAGTAGATATATATATATATATATATATATATATATATATATATATATATATATATATATATAATAGACAGACAGATAGAGGTATGTAGATATATGTTAATTATACAACATTCAGTAAAAGTGCATCATTCAGTGTTCACTGACAGTGATGATTTTCAGCAATTTTGATTTGCAGTAAAGACGGTCACAAAGAATACCATTGGTGAATCATAGTGGCTCCAGTTCTTAAAAGAAAATATTGTGGTGTTGTCAAATGCAGTGGAGATGAGCATACTAAGCAGGATTTTGTGGTTGATAAGGTCACATGTCTTTGTGAGGTCAACAAACTAGGTAGCCTTCAGGTGACAGCTGTCTGTGGCATTAAGAATAGCAATGGAGAGAAAAAGTAGGCCGTAAGAATTCCTCTACCATATGTGAATCTTAGCTGATATTTGGAAATGTATTCAGTGGTGGAGTTTTAAATGGATTTGTTTAACAGTAAATGGGAGCTGAAAGAAAACAAATGGCAAGATAGTGAGAGATGAAAGAAAATAGATGAGTCTGAAATCTGAGCCATTGTTTGTTTTGTATATTTGGGAAGGGTACAGTGTATGCTTCTTTCAAATGTGAAAGGAATGTGTTATGAAAAAGAGTCTGACAAAGTTGTCTAACATTTAGCACAGTCAGATTAAGGCTATCAGCAGTTAATGAGCTGGCACCTATAAGCTGGGGTTTGATTCCTTCAGCTTCCATTTGTCTACTGTGTCAGTCTGAGCAAGTCACTTAACTAAAGAGTGCTCTTGGGAAATTGAACTAGGCTCTTCAGTCAAGCCTTGGACCAATGCCTAGTAAGTACCTGTAAAATGATACTGAAAGGAAATAATATGCATAATTTATAACTTGATAAGCTTAAAAAAAAACATTGTATAAGGTTATCATCTTGAGGGCGTCCATGATGAGGGAGGCTGTCAAGAATTTATTTTCTTTACTGGAGAGAGCTTTATTGCACTGTAATAGATGGAGTAAGAGATCAGGAGGATAGTTAGTGGTGTGACTGTGAGATGGGACAGAAGGGAAAAATAGGACATGAACATCATTTGCTTTGATGGGGGCAGATTTGTTTTTCATCTGCCTATTCATTGGTTCAATCTGGCCAGAATTTTGGAGGTTTGGAAAAGAGATGGGATTGCTTGCCCTATTGCTTTTTTCCTTCTAATGACCTTATTTGGTGGTTTGAAAATGAAGTTAACATGTTTTGTAATCAGGGTTTTATATTAACATCTGCAGTTTCCATATTCTGTCTCTATTTTAAGCAGCCGAAGTGGCATGGGAATTATTTCAGACTTTCCTGTTTCCCTTCTCATATCTGAGGATGGGATGAGGAAATACTTGGCTTGTAAACTAAGGAATATATTTGTTAGGACAGGGCAAGTAATGATGAGGTACAATGTCTGATAATGATGAAACCAATCAATGGAGTAAAGTTCAGAATAGAAGGTATAGATATATTCAGAGGACCCTTTATTGATAGGATAGAGAAATACTGGGAGTAGAAAGTGATAGGGTTGTGATTACTAAGGCTAGGAGGAAGAATGGAAGAATGGAAGGGTCATGAGGCCTTGAGGGGTGGTTAAATGTTACTATTTAGGCACATTAATGAGTAGGAAAATGACCATGTCAGACTGTTAACTGAGTAACTATATTATGGCAGTTCCAAGAAAATTTATATTTGGGTCACTGAGAAGAAGTAAGTTCCTGACCTTTGAGAGATTGAAGAAGACTGCAGAAGGATAAAGAAGGAGACATGAGAGGAAAACATGATAATACATTTCTAGTGTGGTGGTTCTTGGAATAAATAGTTATACAATCAGTCATTCTGGGAAGTATTTGTTTCTGAGAAAGAGTTTTCTTGGTTGTACAAGATGGGAGCAAAAGAGTGTAACTATTATTGATATTTTTCTTTTGTCATTCAGTTCATATGAGAGCAAAATAGGGAAAGTGTCACTGGTACATAGCCATTGCTGTTACTGGAGTAACAATGCAGAGTATTGGGTATTAGGGCTACAATTTAGAAGCTTAAGGTCCATGCACATAAAAGAAACCTTTTACTGCAAAGATTATGTAAAAATCATTTGTATTTTACAATTTTACACAGCTCATTAAAGTCCCTTTGTATAAAATCCCTACTGCAAGTTCAAATTTTATGCTAGACTACATTATAAATTTTCACTTGAATTATTGCCTTTGGGAAGAACTTAGACCATGCTGCTGGTGGGATGGGTGGATGGGGTTGATTAACATAGTAAAAATTGCACACATGATGTGAAATGACTCAGTGTGATGGTTACCAGTGACATACTGTGGAAAAATGTCATGGCTGGAGACCAGACAATGACACACATCATAAATTATTTATAGCATTTTCTTCAACATAGATCTCCAAACACAAATACTGTTTTACCATTAATGTCTGTGGAGTACATAATGGGGACTTGGCATAACTGGGGGTGCTTCTTTATATTTCTTTTAAACAAAGTATCACATTAGAGTATCTTCAACATTCAGGAATATAATATATTTGAAGAAGCCAAATGTTGATATGACTATACATGTCATAAAAAATAGTTGAACCATGTCATTTAATTTTAGTTTATTATTCTGCTGAGGAGCACAGAGATTCAGCCACTGGGTAGTAGTTGTATAATTTGTCTCATGAATTATGTGTGAAATTTTCATCTGGGATCAGTTTCTTTGGTTGCTCCTGGGTCACTAACCATGCTTCAAATTCTTTTCAGCAACTCTGTACCTCTAACCTTAGTCTAAACAGAAAATGACCTACAAAGGAAATTGAATCATCCCCAAAAAACTAATCACTGAAAGGTGTTTGACTGTTGGACTGTTATGGGCAAACATTACAAACATGAATTATAATCATCTAAAATCATTTCACCTGCTTGTTTTAAATATAAGAATAGACCAAGTGACCAGACTTATGAAATCTTTTAGGGAAGCCATATGGCAACAGTGATTTAACACTGAAAAATCTCATACAGGTTTTGAGATAATGAAAAAAAAATGTATTTGTTTAATGATTTATGGCCTTCATCTATTATAGAAATATTAGAGTAACACTAGAGTTATACATCAATTGTCTGTGGAGAAAATATTATTGTTTACATGTTTACTTGAATTTACAGTTCAAGAGCTACGTTTGTAAAGAAAAGTGTTTGATGAGTCATGATAATTCACACTGTTTTTCTCCCAAACTAATGGGGTGCTGCTGTAAAGGGAAATCCTTAGACTCTGTTAGTAACTGGAGCTGCAAGACAAGAGACTGGTATGGCCACTCATTGGTTGCTTACCTGTTTTTTGTTATAACTTCAGGATCTGGAGTTCAGTACACACCACTGGCTACTATGTGAATGGAGCCCACAAGTTCTCACTGTAGCAGTATGCATAGTTTGTTTTCCTCTAGTTTCCTAAAAACATTATGTTTGATTGGCCATTCTAAATTCTTCATTCTCTTATATGTAATACATTTACCCTTGCATTAGTACTCTTGCTTGATGCTGAAAAGAGTGCAAGAACATCTTTATTTACCGAGTTAACAAATGTTCAAAGATTAAAACTTGGCTTATATTAATTGCTTCGACTACTGTTGCTTACAGCATGCAATGGAATACCTACATCCATTGACTCAATGGCTACTCTGAAATTTACCCATGAACTAAAATAGCCTAGCCCTCACTGTGAGAGAGGTTACACCCAGAGCATCGTTACAGGCAAGGCATTGATGGTCGTGAGACTTAACTTCCTTCATAGTCCTAAGAATCATACAAAAATAAATAATTTAACCAAAGCAATTTTATTACCAGGGCTTTTTGGTAGCTAATTAGCAGCAGCAGCATTGCGTCAGGAGTCTGAGTTAAATAAAAACTTATGAATCAGCTTGGTTTCATGGCACAAAGTAATTGAGCCTTGGCTGCAACCTAGGTGACCTTGGTTCAGTTAGTAGCCTTGTTACTTCAGGTGCCAGGCAGGTAAGGAAGAAATGAAAGGAGTTCTGAAGGGGGGAGGAACTATGTGTAATCAGGGACAAATATGGGCAGGTGTTGTTTCCCGGCTGAAGTTTAGCGAAACCATCTCCCATGCTACAAGGTAGGGATGCGACTGCTTGAAGTGAGTGTCAGTTATGGAAGTGAAAAGACATCCTCCGTGGTCACCCTAGGGCACATCCCCTACCTTCGACTCAGCTGAGGATATGTGAGGGGAAATTAGGAGTGAAATATAAAGAAAAATCATGACTTGTCTCAATGGCTATCTCAGTGATATCCCATCACATTTTAACATCAGGCTGGAGATGGAGAATTAATGGGTGATTAGCTAGGAGGGGCTGATGATTGACAGGAGTTAAAGGCAAGATGAGTAGAAAAAGTATAAATCAGTGTGCTTGTCTGTTTTCTGGCTGTAGCAATTTGCACATCTATGAATTCACGAGGAGCACTATAAGGAGCAAAGAAAAGAAGAGATGGGACAACGTTTGTATAATAAATCGCTATGAACAGAACTGAAAAAGTGTAGTCTATGCTTCTTACTAAACAAAGGCCAAAGGTAATAGTGACTATAACAACCACATAACAGTGAGGTGCTCAGCTTTATTCTGGGTTTTAAGACTGCCATGATAGAGCAGTATGATATATGAAATAAAGAGGCAACTTAAATAATTAATACTCTGTTTGCAGTGATTGTCAGTCTTGAGGAGGCATCAAAGAAGAGGATCTCATAGTAGACTGTTTACTTCCGCAGATGCGTTCTCTTCTGTTTTAAACAACAATCAGGAGTCCAGTTTGCTGTCCTGCAAAATCTATGGAGAGATAGGGCACAGAAGCATGCTTTCAAATGTGTCTACCTCCTTAAGCAATGTTTTGATAATCTGTCAGACTGAGTTAGAACAGTACCCCTTTGCTTCTTTAACCATTGTTATCAAAAAGGACACTTACAAAATCACCTGTGGTGGTACCACTGTTGAGCCAATGGCATAGATGAGACTTGGATAATCATAATTTAGTCAGTATTCAAGAGATAAGAAAGAAACTTTTTTCCCTTGAAGTCTTGCTGAAAAAAAGTTATTCAAGTATAATCTCCATTCTTGTCTATATCATGACAGGATATCAGGGTTGGAAATGTAGAGCTCTCTGGTATGAATAAAGTGCAGCTAAAGCTATGGCATGTTGTCTTGTTAGCAGAAGATCTTAATGTGGAGCAAACTGTCTCTCAGTCTTGCAAATGAGGCCAAGTGTCTCTTCTTGTCTTTTGGAAAAGTAGCACTAAGCATGGAGACTAATGGTGGAACAGTAGAATTTACTATTTCAGATGGTGGCCTGCTGACACACTGAACTGGTAATTGTGGAATAAACCAGTTCTTATTGTTACAAACAGGATTAAGTGTCACCAAGGTCTACAGTTAAACCCCTGGATCTTAGGAGTAAAAAAAAAAATTGGAGCTATTATACATATCACTAGAAGTCAAGCAGTGGCAAGATGTGATAGAAAGAGGCCTATAACAAGGCAGTAAAGAGATTGCCTTGAACTGACTATGGGAAAAACATGGTGCACATCTGTTTTTACTTCATTTTGGCAATATGGGCCTTTGTTTGTTTGTTTGTTTGTTGCTTTTCAAAAAAGACGGAAAAGCAAATGTTTAGACTGAACAGCATCTGCATGTTGTGGGATTGAAGACATGCATGACTTTAAAATCAGATAAGCATAATTTTAAATCTTGTCCTCTTTAAGGGTATGGAGATTTTTGGCAAAGAAATGTGTGACCTGTAGATAGTAAGGGAGTGGAGAGGAGCATTCATTTCCTTATCTGTATAAAACTAAAAGCCATCATTAGCATTAATGTTTATTCAGTTCTATACTGTGCCTTCAAGTGGTCAACAACTTTAGTCAAAACACTTTTCTGTAGAGGCAGCCATGCATTAGGTATGTGTTCAGTTACACTTTCTTTTTCACCTTCTCATTAAAATAGATCCACGTGTGAGTGTGTGTTGGTGGGGGGGGGGGGGTGACAGTATTCTAGTAAATGTTCCCATAGAGATGAGATATTACCTAGAAGGAGCTTGAATCTGTACATACTGCAGAATGAACGTTCACCATAAACTGTCATTCTAAGACAAGTAATGGATGGTAACAATTTGACTAAGTACAAAATATGGGCAACAGTTAGGTGACTTTGGAGGTTATTTCCTTGGGATGTTAACTCACTGTCTAGCTAAGAAATTGCAATGTTTTTCCTATCTCTTTGCTAGTCCTATCTGGACCTATCCAGAATGTTTGTTTTATGTGGTAACATACTTAGTCTGTACTTCCTGTCTTTTTTACTTGACTCATTGGCAATTTAGGTGTTCCTAAGCTCTTATTTTGGTGTATACAGAAAAACTAACTGAAACTGATTTAATGGGCTGGTAGTTTAACAGAGACAATGAGACTAGGTGTGACATTATGACTGTTTGCTTTTTCATACTGGTATGTTAACATGCATCATAACCTACCGTGGATTCCCTGGTATCACAGTGGATGCACTGTGGCAGAGTTTGCTGGGTTACATGGCTATATGTTGATCACTGTTGCTGAAGCATTCTCTGATGCACGAGGAACTGTTGCAGTGGAAAACGAGGAAGATCAAAACTGAGTCAATTTGTTTCTCTACAGCAATATTATTGAAGTTGCAGGAGAGAGTAATCAGCAAAAGCTATTAAAGTTTTAGATCACACTCTAAGAGGGCATTACTCTGTACTTGTTTATGTTAGAAAATGTCTCTTACTGTTGATAACAAAAAGGGAACATAATGCTTATCCCGCTTGCTGCTTATCCCGCTTGCTATGAAGATGGGATGATTTAGGGTCCTCACACAGAATGGTTAGTACTTGATGAACCTATGCTATATCCTTCTTGTTAGAAGAAACAGTAAGAGAATGATGTGTTATTACATGGTATCTTAGTCCCTGGGTAATTTCTTGGGCAAACTGATTTATAGTTTGCTATATTTGTTAACTGAATTGGGACTGTGTTTCTACTTGGTGAGGAGGAAGCTGACTAGATATCAATATAGTCACTGCCTGGAAGTGTGAGGTACTTTTCCCTTAATATTTAAAACATTAGCCACTCTTCGCATTAAAATATGTTTAAGGATCATTACAACACCTAAAGGGTTTTGTTTCCATGTTAGGAGGCAAGTTTGATTAGAATGTATTTTAAAAGGCATCCATTTGGGCCAGCAGTGCTAGGTCTTAAACTGAACTTTAAGTTACATCATTACAGCACAAAAGGTAACTTTCCTTCTTTGCTTTCTTTGTTGTTGGGAGAACAGAATATTATACATCTGGTGTACCTGCTAACAACTTTTCTGCTTAGGGGTACTTGAATAACTCATTTTGTGTCAACTTAAAAATTGCATTATGTTTATTGGAACAGACAATTCCTGTCTAATGTCTAAAATATTTTCATAATTTTCCTGATCATGATATGAGTTAGGAGGTTCCTTATAAGAACCCACAAAACTGGTAATGCTTTAGATTAGGGCATATCTTCTTTGATATTGTAATTTGCTGAGCTATAGTCATGGAGAATGGATGAAATGAAGGCAGACCATGCCTATTAGAGCTATAAAGAGGACTTCTGTATATACAGAGAGGATATTGTATTTTCTCAATTTTGTTTGCTCTTGAGGGATTCTGTGAAAAGCTCATTTTTGTGCTCCTGTTCCTCCTTGAACATTCCACCTTTAGAGAGCTGTATCTTTTTTACTAGATTTGTTTTCTGTAATGCATAATTTTGAATCATCATCATCATCATCAGCCACCTTTTTCCCATTTTTTTCAACATGGGTCGGGGTATCGTTTTAACTGTTGCCAACTCTCTCTCGATTCAGTGCCACACTCCAGCCTTCTTCAACACTCATCCTGACGGTCACAGATCTTCTTTCACACAATCCATCCACCTCTTTGCTGGATGTCCTCGCTTCCTCTTACCTTCTTCCTGTCTGTCCCAAATCTTCCTCACCAGCTTGTCTTCTGCTTTTTTCACATGTCCAAACCACCGTAATCTGTACTCTTTGATCTTTTCTGCACTTGAAGCTACTTTGGCTTCTGCTCTTATGTCGTCATTTCTTCATCTGTCCCACAGTATGCATCCTATCACCCTTCTCAGGCAATTCATTTCCATCACCTCTAGCTTCTTCAACTGCTCTGCCTTTACTGCCCAAGTTTCTGTACCATGCAGTAGTACTGGTCGCACCACTGTCTTGTACACCTTGCTTTTCAGCTTCTTTGGCATTCTACTATCATAGACTACGCATGGCACTCTATGCCAGTTGGTTGCAGCCCCTTTGATTCTAGCTTTGAACTCTTCATTCAGACTTCCCTTCTCCTCAATCACCCTACCCAGATACTTGAAGCTGTTTATCTGTTCCACTATCTTCCCATCTATCTCTATTCTCAGCTTCTTCTGATTTCCCTAGTCTGCTGCCATTACCACTATCTTATCCGTGCTTAGTTTCTTCCCATGTGCATTCAGTTTTGCATTCCATTCTCCTATCCTTTGCTGAATTTCTAGCTCAGAGATTGCCTGTAATGCCACATTGTCTGCATACAGCAACTTTGTTGATCTGCCCTCTCCGACCTGTTTGCTAATGTAGTCCATCACCAGTATGAACAGCAGTGGACTTAGAGCTGAACCCTGGTGTGCACCCATTCCCATTCTGTGAGGCCAAACACTGTTCATACTTGTTTCATTGGATCCTTGTACATAGCCTGCACTAATTCTACCAATGTTTCTGGGACTTCAGACTACCACAGTACTGTCAGATCAGCTTTTTTGGGACCTTGTCATATGCTTTCTCCAAGTCTAGGAATGCCCATTTGAACTCTCTCCTCATCTCTAGCTTCTTCTCAGGTATCTGTCTCACTGCAAACATCGGGTCAATTGTGCTGCATCCTGATCTGAATCTGAACTGCTCATCTCCCATCTTACATTCTACTACTCTGTGTATCCATTTATCAATCATCCTCTCCAGAACTTTCATGCAATGTGATAGGAGTTTGATGCCTCCTTACTGCCCACAGATGTGGGTGTCCCCTTTGTTCTTGTACACTGGCAAGAGTAAACTTATTCTCCAGTCTTCTGGGATACACCTTTCTCTCCACACTGCTATTGGTACCCTCAGGAGTCATTTGTCCCCTATCTAACCCAGCATCTTTATCATCTCTACTGTGACCTCATTGGAGCCTGCTGCTTTCCCTGACTTAATTTTCCTTAGTGCTGTTCTTACTTCTTCTAGGGTGGGCTACTCTTCTTCTCTTATTGTAGGTTATTGCTAGGGCAGTACAGCTTCTGTGTGGATTTCTTCATTCAGAAGCAGCTAGAAATACTCATTCCATCTGCATTTGATGTCCTATGAACTGGTGAGCAGGTTGTTGCTGGCATCTCTTATGAAGGGTGTCCGACTATCTTCTTTATCTTTCTGTCTTTGCCTTGCAACCTGATATAGTTTCTTTTTGCCTCTTATTAAGACTGTTCTTTGCTATTGCAACTTCTTTCTTAGTTTTTTTTTGTTAGCCAACCACTAGTCCTTCCTAGCCTGATCAGTCTTTTCTATCTCCCACTTTTTTCCTGCATTCCTTCTTTCTTTTAAAGTCAGTGTTAAAATGTTATAGTTGTATTTGTTTTCTTGGCTGAAAGCACTGGGATGGGATATGTTGTAATATAAGCACTGTAACAGTCTCCCATTTATAATGGGCAACTATCAAAGTACCACCTGGTGAGCAGGATAGGGTCTACATAAACCACAAGGGCTTCCTCTCCATCAACTGCCAGGTCATGTGCAATGCCAAGGGCATTATCTTGAATGTGTGTGCTGGCAACCCTGGAAGCTAACACGACTCCCACATCTGGCATATGACGCAGCTGTACCAGTCGTTTGCCAGTGGAGATATCCCATATGGCCATCCAGTGGGGGATGCAGGTTACACACTGGAGCCGTGGCTGATGAGACCCATCAGAAATGCACACACACATGAACAAGAACACCATAATGAGGCACACGCACAAACCAGAATCATAACAGAGCATGTGTTTGGGATGCTCAAGTCATGGGTCCACTGCCTGGACATATCCAGTGGAACCTTGCAGTACTCTCCAGCTACATGTACACAAATGTTCATAGTATGTACCATGCTACTCAATATGATCCTGTGGAAATAGCTGCAGCAGGAACAGCATGGGGCAAGGCCACACAGCACCCCAGTATTGTGAAGGCCATCACAGGCACAGAGGGACTCAAAGAAGGAACAAACTGAGCCTGTCCAAGTAGGCAGAAGGAGGCATGCCCAGTATGCCCAGGGTTTGGCAAAGAGGCAACCCATAGCACATACCCTGACACCTCTCTCTGACTCGCACATACAGTAAAAGGTATGCCAAACATGACACTACCTGTGCTTTACCATGTATAGGGAGTGTACTATGTGCATCCAACATAGTCAGCCCTCCAGCACCATCCTCAATACAGGCACAGCCACAAGGTAAATCACTCTTCCTATCAATTGCTGAATGGAGTAGTATGTTCTAATAGTTGTATCTATGATATGGACGTGAGCATGCAAGGGAATCGAGTGACTGAATGGGATGGCAGCAGATAGTGGACACCTATATGGGCAGCATGAAATTCCTAAGAAATATTTGCATCAACAAAGTAGGCAGTACTAGACAAGGTGACAAATCCCACTGCAGTACATGTGGTGGCCCAAGTGTATGTCCATAGGACACACACATGTATGTCAGTGAGGCACACATACCCACTAATAGCCTCAGCCAGCAAGATCGGTGTAGATGACCATAAAGAAAGGCTGGGCTAAGGCCTCCAATTGATGGCAGTGGTTAACAGCCCCCCTCCAGACCTACACAGACAGACTACAACAGGTCTGGCAGTTGTATATTACTTTTGAAGGGTAAGAAGTCTGAAACTGAAATGTAGGCCAATAAAACCTAAGATCTGTACTCTACTGATATGCCTCCAGTCTGCATGATAGGTCAGAATATGAAATGAAATGGAAGCCAACAGAGTACCTGAAATACCAGCACAGTCATAGCAAATGTTTAAAGTTGTCAGGTGTGCCCCCGCCACAATCCTGTGTAAAAATGCAGTAACATGTACATGTGGGTTTAATAACAGTGGAGCACAGATTACCTGAGCTGTCCCAATCTACAGGATAGATTGTTGGATGTGTACAATATGCAGGGGTCCGTGTGTTAGGTTGTTGTGTGTTCAATATTGTCTGGAAGTGGTTAGCATGTAGGCATGGAGGGTTGTGTCTCGGTGGCCTATGGCCAGTACTGTGGATGACAGACCCATGTTCCAACAACTGCAGTCCCAACCACAATGTTTCTCTTCAATACCCATAGCAACAGTCATCCATACTCACTGTCCAGATGTCAATAACTGTCACCGTCTGAAAGATGGACATGCCATGAATGTGGGCCCAGACATACACACAGTACACAGGTGGAAGTACCCTAGACAGAGTATATAAAAGTTAACTGTCAACTGCAGACACCTTTGGAATTGTACATACAGGTTAGCAGCACATTAGTTGTCTGTGTAGTATGGAATACTGATGTAGTCTGGCCAATCAGTGGCAGACCACAAAAGGCATAGTTATGAAGTAATGAGAGACTGCCTATATCCCTGCTCAATGCAGCATAAGGGGAATGTCCCATGTATATCTGTGAGTCAGCTGCAAGAAGCTTCCATATCACACATGCACTCAGCTCACCCCACCATCAGCCACAGGTTTATCACAGGTCATATCCTTGCTGTTGGGAACGAGTACAGTAAGACCCCCCCACTTCTTTATGGGAATACCCACAGAATGCAGCATGTTGAAGAGGTGTCCCATACAGCTGTGTCCCTAGCTGTAAGCAGCACCTAGCCAGCATCCAAACCAATGGATTAATATGGACAGGAACTATTGCCATTAACACGTCGCACACTTACCCTGTCACCCTAGTGGAATCCAGTGGCTCGCAGCCTGGGAATGTAGGAGTGACAGAATGCACTGGCCTGGTACAGATGGCCTGCATCACTACCAAATGGCCTACAGTCCTCTGTCAAAGGCCTGTGGCTCACCCATAGTGCCAATGTATGTTATCTCATGGGTTCCAACTAACAACATAACACAGTCAACAGAACACAAATGCAAGGCCATTTTGACAAATCCCAGTAGCATGCCCACCATGTCCTACTGCATAAACTGTGGACCAACCCCGAAATACCACTGGGATGAAGGGACAACTATAGGGATACTTCTCAGATATCGCTTGCATAATGTTAGGAAGAAGATAGAATAACAGAGTGAGGGAGTGTAGAAGCCTGGACGTCATGGAGTGTGTGAAGTCTGAAACTCTGATGTGTGCCCATACTACCCCTGCCTGCAAACCCAGTAATGGGTGGCTACAAATCTGCTCATAAACCACAATGTGAAGGGGAACTGACCAGATATATGAACCCTTGTTGGTGGTATCATCTTAAGGGTAAAAAAGTCAGGTTAGACATACATTTACAGAGGAAAATAAGCACACATGAAGGCAATCAATCTGGTTAAAAACGGAAGAGGGGAACAACCCTCGCTTCCTCCTTTATTATAAAGCACATGGCCATTTGACCTCTCTTGACCTCTCCACACCAACGATGTCAGTGTAAGAGCACACATATGATCATTCACTCTCTTTATTATTATCAGCCAACACCCCCACTTGCTCTTATGCTGTATACAAATACATTTTAAGAACATATTTTGGATAACTTTTCCTTCACATCCCAAATACGTAATACATGAACTTTTCAATCTTCGATTTCGTAGCAGGTTTAGTAAAGTTATCTGCAACCATGTCCATTGTTTGGCAATATTCAATGCTTATTTTGTCATCATTAAGTGCTGACCTCACAAAACGATACTTAATGTCAACATGTTTACATCTCTGTCGGCTTACTGGATTCTTCGACAAAGCGATTGCTCCTTGATTGTTCTCAAATATTGTTACTGGCACATACTTGCACTCCCCATCCATTCCACTCAACAGCTGCACAAGATACAAACTCTCCTGTGTTGTTGCTGCTAATGCCATGTACTCTGCCTCACATGTAGATAAAGCCACCATTTGTTGCTTCTTTGATTTCCATGAAATAATAGGCCTGTCTCTACTGAGGCTAAAGCAATAACCTGTTGTACTACATCTATCATTTTGATCTGTTGCCCAGTCTGCATCACTGTATGCTATAAACTGAAGTTTCCCTTCACTTTTCTTGTAACACAGCTCTCTGTCCAATGTACCTTTCAATTATCTGAACACATGTTTGGCTAGTGTTAAATGAGATTCACTTGGTTGTGACAAATATTGTGAAAGTTTACTGACAATCCAGCTAAGATCAGGTCTCGTGCTTGTCATAACATATATCATACTACCCACAAGCTCACGATATTTTCTTGGATCTGTAGATTCACTGTCACATTCAAAGTTTGTTTTTGGTTCGAAGGGGTACTTCTTAACTTTACAATTAGACATACCAAATTTCTCAAGAATTTTCGTAATGTACCTTTTTTGGTTCATCTTTAGTTAATCTCTATTCTGGGTAAAATAAATGCCTAGGAAATGTCTTAGCTTTCCCAGATCTTTCATTTTAAATTTAGCCTTGAGCATGTCCTTTACATCGTTTAGTGATTCATTGTCACTAGCTGCTATAATGAGATCGTCAACCCATATAATAAGGACTGTTTTCTCATTTTCAGCCTGTCTAGTGTATACACAATGGTCTGCAGGGTTTTGGATAAAACTATTTTCACAAAGATAATCGTGCAACATTTTGTTCCAGTTATACCCTGATTGTTTTAATCTGTATGATGACTTATTCAGTTTACAAACCAATTTTTCATCATTATTTGATTTCTTTTCAAAACCTTCAGGTTGCTCGATATACACCTCACAGTCAATAGGAGCATGTACATAAGCCGTTTGTACATCCATCTGGTGCATTTCTAAATTGTACTGAGCTGCCATCTGCATTAGGCTTCGTACAGATGTCATACTCGCAGTTGGTGCAAATGTTTCATTATCATCTATACCAGCGACTTGACTGTAGCCCTTAGCTACATATCTAGCTGTGTAAGTCTCAGTATTATCTGCATTGTCTTTTACCAGGAAAACCCACCTACCCCCCACTGCATTTTTATCTTCCGGCAGTGTGGTGAGTGTAAATATGTTGTTTTCCTTTAAAGACTTAAGTTCCTCCTTCATAGCTTTGACCCACTTTTCCGAGTTAGACCAAGTCATGGCTTCTTTAAAGCATTGAGGTGTGTTGCATATTAATCGGTAACAATAGTCAACATTAACTGTCACATAATTGTTGTTTTCAGCTTTACAGTCATAGTCTTTCAAGTATGCAGGTGGTTTTCTCTCTCTTTTAAAGTAGTGTGTATCCTGCCTTTCCTCTTCTTGCCTTACTATTGTGTCTTGACTGTCAGCTTTTGATTCTGACTTAACATGCACACTTCTTCTGGTATTAAGATCTTCATCTATCACTTCTGGGTCTGTCTGAATCTGGCATTCAGTTACATTCTTAGTAAAGAACTTGACTAACCTGTGTCTAAGGACCCTTCCTGTGTCAGGATAATAGACCAGATATGATGGGCTGTTTTTATCATATCCGACACAGATCTCCTTATCACATCTTGGGTCTAACTTCTTTTTATCTTGTCTGTATGCCTAACACACTGATCCAAATTCTCTCATCCTTGAAAGATCAGGTTTCTTTCCTGTTAGCATAAAGAATGGGGTCTTCCCCACATGCCTGTTAAAACATCTGTTGCGAATAAAAGCAGCAGTCATTACTGCATATGTCCCCAACTCTTTAGGTAAGTCACTCTCTATCAACATACACCTTGCCATTTCGAACAGTGTTCTCCAATTTCTCTCTGCCATCCCATTCTGATGGGGTGAGTAAGGTGCAAACATTTCATGTCATAACATTTTACTCAATAGTGACTGAAAGTCTCTCGACATGAACTCAGTGCCACTATCTGATCTGATACACTTTACCTTCCCATAAGGAGCTGAATCTGCAATAAACTTTTCAGTTGCCTTGACTGTATCACTCTTGGCTTTCAGAAAGTAGACAAATATTACACCCAAGTAACCATCAGTAAATGCTAAAGTGTACTTAAATCCGTGTTTTGCTACTGGCTCAACTGGGCCTGCCAAATCAGTATGGACTACTTCATCCACAACTTTTGCTCTTACATATGGTTCTCTGTTTCTGCTCTGAACAAATTTCCCTTGCATACAGGTTTTACAATCTAGGTTAGGTTTCCCAACTTTACCTTTAATTTTCCTTCCTTTTACCACTTTTTCTAATTTTGACACATCTTCAAAATTACAGTGACCAAGCATTTTATGCAATGCTTGAATATTATAACAACTCTGAGATGCATCGTAATGTATATCTTCATCATATGTGTCTAAATAATAGAGTTTATCACACTCAATTATGTCAAACCTGGTGTCGTTTTTATATGTGTCTAAATAATAGAGTCTATCACACTCAATTATGTCAAACCTGGTGCCGTTTTTATATGTGTCTAAATAATAGAGTCTATCATACTCAGTTATGTCAAACCTGGTGCCGTTTTTGTAGATGAGTTGGTCTTTTCCTTGTTTAAAGTTGATCGAAGCCCCCTTGGATGTTGCTGCCTTAACAGAAAGAATGCTTTGTGGATACGTCTGGATATATACCACCCAAGTCATCATCACCTTTACTTTGCGGCCCTCTGTGTTTAGCAGCCATACCTCTGCATTACCTCTCTTCTGTGCGACCCCAAAGGTTCTAGTCCTGTCACCTAATTCCACAATGTGTTCCTCCGGTTGGAAAGTTGCATCAAAGTATTTAAACTTTTTCAGGTCATTATTTATGTGTGACGTGGTGCCAGTGTCCACCATTAATCACTTCTGTTTTAATTCACGAATTTGATGCTCATTTATTCTGAAGACAAATGTGTGATCATCCACATCAGTTGCTTGTTTCACATTGTCTTTCTTCTTTCGTCTACAGTTACTGTCCCTGTGGCTCGAGTTTTTACACAAACTAGACCACTGTCTCTGGCTTTTATATTCTCTCCGGCATTCTCATGCCTTATGTCCCTTTTGGCCACAGCTATAGCATATAATATCTGCTTTTACTCTTTCCCCAAAGCCACTTGCTTTCATCACATTATCATTACTTATGTTGGCATTAAATTTCTCGGTATGTTCATAGCTTCTCAACCTTGTGTTGAACTCACCAAAGCTCAACTTATCATCATCTTGCATGATGTGTACTGCAAATGGTTTAAAAGTTTCAGGCAACCCTTTCAGAATCATTGCAATTAGTAATCCATCACTGAGCTTCTACCCAGAATTTCTAACTGCCATGATGGCCGTCTCAGCCCTAATAATATAGTCTGTGATCTTTCCCTGATGGCCTTCTGGAGACTTGTTAATTCGGTGTATAGGCTAATTACTTGTGGCTTCCCTTTCCTGGCATAATGATCTCTCAGGATCTGAAGTGCTTCTCTACCGTCATCTACAGCCTCTCTCATGACAAGGGACAAACTTTTGTCATCTAAGAACTGTATTAGTTCTGCATATGTCTCCTCATTTTTCTCAGCATCGTTGTCACCTTCCTCCTCATTCTCATCATCCTCTGCGTCCTGCTGCACATTTCACAAAATGGCATCTTTCAGCCCTAGCAAACGCAGGTGCCCCAGAAACTTTGTCTCCCACAACTCGTAATTCTTCTCATCTCCGTCGAAACATAGTCTATGCCATCGGTTTACTGCTTCCCTCCTGGGCCCATAACCTGTTGGCGGTACCATCTTAAGGGTAAAAAAGTTGGGTTAGACATACATTTCCAGAGGAAAATAAACACATGTGAAGGCAATCAATCTGGTTAACAATGGAAGAGGGGAACAACCTTCGTTTCCTCCTTTATTATAAAGCACATGGTCATGTGACCTCTCTTGACCTCTCCACACCAACGATGTCACTGTAAGAGCACACATACGATCATTCACTCTCTTTATTATTATCAGCCAACAGCCCTGCCTCTGAGTAACCTGGGTGACTCTATACAGCTGAGAGGTATAACCACAGCAGAATATGGCCATTTTGTTATGTCGATATATGTACAAGAGGGGGATCCTCTGCCACCATTGTACCAAGGTGCTGGACCATTTACACAGACCCATCAGCAAGTGTATGCACCTACCCCTCCATAATGACACAAGTGTGCAAGAATATTTTAGCTGCAGACCGCAATACTGGACACAGCCTCATTCATCTTGTATTTCCCAGGAAATAACTGTGAGCAAATAAGTATATCTGTCAGTAGCTGATGACATACTACATCACAGTGTAAAACAGTACATATGTCTGAATATCTCTGCTAATACCAACCATGTAACACAAGCACATGTAACACAGACACAGTAGTTACAGTATCCCACTATCTATCGTCAGTTGTGACCCCATATTGTCAACTTATCTACAGATATCCTGCAGAAACCAGTTGCTAGCTCTAGATGTAGAATACCAAACCCTGGACTGGACTACAACCTACCTGGAATGGAGTCACACACTCAATACAGAAGGTCATACTGGGTATGCTCCTACACTTAGAGACATGAAGTCCATGTCTGGCAACACAGTGGACTATACATATCTATCAGTCCCAGATGTCTGTGCACACACATCACATTGTACACCATTCATGCTTTGCACACACATTGGATAGGAATACTCACACATATCCAAGGCCAACCCACTATAAAATGTCAAACATACACACACATAGAGATGTGGGGAAGAGAGAGACAGACAGTGACAGAGAGTTCCATCATGAGGCATGTCCCACCCACAACACATTCAATTGGCTGATATCACATGATGTGCTGATGTCAATCACTGTAGACATTCCTTTTGGTAGTCCTCAGCCCTATAGTGTCTGTGGTGCTTGTGATAACTGTGAAAAATGATAGTACAAATCAGTATTCATCTAGCATTTGTATTCACAGTCCTGTCAAATGTAAAGTTGTGTGTGACTTTATGTGTGTGTTTCCAGAGGAATGGTTTATGGCCCATGCACACACACTGCACTCCCACTGCCCATGTTAGCACTCCTGCTGACATCATTCACCTTGAAATAACCCTCTGTCCAAGTCCCAACTCTATAAGCTGTGTGGCACTTGCAATATGTGTGTAATACTGTAGTGTAGAAAACTAGTTAGGTAGGAGTTCTAATCCCAGACATGGCAACTGTGAAACTGTGTGTGTAGAGATGAATGATTTTGAGGCCATTCACATTCACTACACCTCCCATTGCCCTACTTTAGCATGCCTGCTAATGTGAGTCACCTTGAAATAACCCTTTGGATATGTGCTAACCCTATAAGCTCTGTGGTGCTTGCAATAACTGCATAACACTGTAGTGTAGCATACTAGTTAGGTAAGAGTTCTAATCCCAGACAAGGCAACTGCGAAACTGTGTGTATTTGTGTGAGAGAGAGTGTGTGTGTCTTTGATGATACCTGATTTTATGGACATAGACACTTACTATTCTCCCCTTACCCCTCTGTTAGCACTGCTGCTGATGTTAGTCACCTTCAAAGATACCTTTGGACATCTCTCCAACATGCAAGCTCCATGATGCTTACAATAACTATGTAATATTATAGTGTAGCATACTAGGCAGGAAGGAGTTTTAATCCCAGACATGGCAACTGTGTGTGTTTGCTTGAAAGAGTGTGTGTGTCTTTGATGATACCTGATTTTATGGACATTGATACATACTACTCTCCCATTACCCCTCCTTAACACTGCTGCTGATGTTAGTCACCTTCAAAGATACCTTCAGACAGCTCTCCAAAATATAAGCTCTGTGGCGCTTGCTTTAACTGCATAATACTATAGTATAGCATACTAGTTAGGTAGGCGTTCTAATCCCAGACATAGCAATTGTGAAACTGTGTGTGTTTGTGTGAGAGAGGCAACTGTGAAACTGTGTGTGTTTGTGTGAGAGAGTGTGTATCTTTGATGATACCTGATTTTAATGAGATTGTCACTTACTACTCTCCCCTTACCCTTCCTTTAGCACTGCTGCTAATTTACTCACCTTCAAAATACCTTAGCACAGCTCTCCAACATGTAAGCTGCATAGCACATGCCATCAATGCAGAACAGTGTAGTAGCAGTAACTACATAGGTATGCGTTTGAATCTCATCTGTGGCAAGTGTTTGTGTGTACATATGTATGTCTGTACCTGAATGATGTTGGCCCCATTTACACCCAGTACACATCTCAGTGCCTGACTTTAGCAGTCCTGCACATATCATCCATCTTAGAAGTACCTGTTGCCAACCCTAAACCATGTAAGGTCAGTGATACATGTAGTAAATGCATAACATAATGGTCTGTAAAGATTGTTAGATATAAGTTTGAACCTCACCCCTGGCAAATGTAAATGTGTATGTAGGGTAAAGTTATTTTTGGGATCTCTCACCCACTACATCACCCAATGCCAGTATTTACAAGGGCTGGTAATGTTCCTCACCTTAGAAGTACCCTGAGACAACATCCACCCTATAAGCTCTGTGGAGCGTGCAATAAATGTGGTACACTATATTAACAAATCATAGATCGGTAGGGGGTTGAATCTCAGTACTGCAAGTGTGTGTGTGTGTGTGTGTGTGTGTGTGTGTGTGTGTGTGTGTGTGTGTGTGTGTCTGTCATCAGCACCCTGTGTAGGGGTTGCTGTGATTGTGTAATAACAGGATCCATGGTGGGGTGGATTTTGCTAAATTATTGTGTTAGGACCAACTATATGTCACAATGTCCACCTTACAAGGCCAACAGATGTCAAACACAGGAGAGGTTGGTGTAGACAATCCATAGCCCTACATGTGACAGTATGGATTGGTGAACAATATAGGCAACCCTTCTGTTACTCAGAGAACACTTTCCACCCACGTCTCATACACAAAAAACTTGGCTAGGCAACAACCACTATATTGGTAGTTCTTTGAATATTGTCTTGCAAATAGTAACCACGGTGTGATTGCAGTGGATTACATGCCCGTTGACCACAACAGTGCCAATGACATCAGAAAGTACTTTCATGTGTTACATCTCCTGAATGAGTGTATGTTATCCAGCAAGTAAAAGGACATGGCTTCCTGTTCTATCCCCTCAGTAGCCAAATACATGTGTACAGTGGCCCTTTTGCCATGTTCCCCATTGGATGCCTGGAACAACTGTAGAGTCTGCAAATGTACACCACAAAGGGAAGACCATGCCTTATACACATGCCCTGTATGGACAGACGCCACTAACTCCAGTGAATACCCGTATCATGCTGTCAATGTAGGTGAAAGCACAACCTCAGTTACATAGCCAGGTCTCACCAAATGAGGTCAGAAATGCTACATCAGAAGATAACAGTCTGTCCACACAACATGCCCCAGAGACCTCAAGTACACTTCCACACGTCAAAGAACATGCATGTGGGATGTGCACAAACCAGACACTGTCCATGTTAGGGAATATACATCACATACATGGGAAGCAGTGCACATCACTGACCACCCACAATAGTAACCCAGATGAGTGGATGGTGAATACAGTACCCCCCCTTGGGGACCACTCCAGGGAGTACACCCCTGAGCCACACTGGGGACTATTGTCATGTGGCCTGATGCCGAGGTTTTCACTTAGCCTAGCCTTGTAGAGCCTTCAGGCCCATTCATCTCAAACACACACCTGTGAAGCAATGAACCTATGGATCTTAGTACTGGCAAGTGTGTGTGTGTGTGTGTGTGTGTGTGTGTGTGTGTGTGTGTGTGTGTGTGTGTGTGGAGATGAATGATTTTGAGGCCATTTACAGTTCAATACATCTCCCACTGCCCTACTTTAGCATGCCTGCTGATGTCAGTCACCTTGAAATAAGCCTTTTGCCACATTTCAGCCCTATAAGCTCTGTGGTGCTTGCCATAACTGTCTAATACTGCATTGTAGCAAACTAGTTAGGTAGGGGTTCTAATCCTGGTCATGTCAACTGTGATAATGTGTGTGTTTGTGTGAGAGAGTGTATGTGTCTTTGTTGACACCTGATTTTATGGACATTTACACTTACTACACTACCCTTTCCCCACCTTAGGCACTGCTGTTGATGTTACTCACCTTCAAATATACCTTTGGAAAGCTCTCCAACATGTAAGCTCCATGGCACGTGCAATAACTTTGTAACACTGTAATAGCAATACATAGCCAGGTAGGGGGTTTGAAACTCCATACTGGTAAGTGTGTGTTTGCGTGTGTATCATCAGTATCTTGTGTGGGTGTTGGGGGTGATTGTGTAATGACAGGATCCATTGCAGTGTGGGTTTTGCTACATTATTATATTGAGGACCTATATGTCTCAATGTCCACATTACAAGGACAACATTTTTCAAACACTGTAGAGGTTGTTGTAGACAATCCACAGCCATAAATGTGTACTGCCATGTGCAATTACTATGTGACAGCATGAATTAGTAAACAATAGAGGCAACTGTTATAATACCCAGAAACCAAACTCCACCCACAGATCATACACAAACACACTTGGCTCTTTCTACCTTCCTTTCATACTTTCTCTCTGTCTCTCTCACTCTCTCCCCCTCTGGTAGATGTGGAAAATACATCTGTTTTACATAGGCAGCACCTTGACTTTTGTAGGTAATGTTCATGATCAGCTGATGGCCTGTGCACAAATTGGAGTTCCCCATTTGCTAATTGCATGTGGAACAGCTGTGTTATCATTCCTATAGCCAATTAAATGGAACACACACTCCTATAACTAAGTGTGAAGACTGGTAGAGAAGTGTGAAGGCTGCCAGCCTAGCCAGATAGAATTTTATACATAATTCTATCATTTGTAAATATGAATGTGAATCACAGGCTTGTTGTCTTAAATGAAAAAAATGCTGTTACAGAAATGTGGCAACAGTGCTCTCTACTGACCCAGTAAAATCATGTTGTGACCCTTTAATCTAAAGTCGGCTCCAGCTTGATGAAGGCTTCCTGCCTATTGTTTTAAGGCTAAAGTTAATGACCAGAATTTACACGTGGAATGTCCTTTATTGCTGCAAGTGAAAAATAATGTAAATGCAGTTTCTGTCAGCCTGGGAACACCAGGAAAGTGTGAAATTATGTAATGTTTTATCAGAACTGCAGTTTCAATTTAAACAGAGAGAACCAGAAGGCATTAAGCATTTTTGTCTGACTATCCAACTCAGCACTCTGCCTGTTGTCTTACGTAAGTAATTTTAGAAGAGTGTTTTCTTTTAGGAATAGCTAGAAATTAGAAAGATTAGACTAAGTGTCTTTTTGTGATGTCAGAACTGTATTACTAAATTATTTTAAGTATTTCTGTGTGATCTCTGAACTTTTACCTAGCACTGTATAGTAGAAAGTATTGTCTTGTGGTTTTAATTATTTATTATTAAATATTTAAAAAACTTTTAACTGTGTCTGGTTTGTGTTGAGATAAGTTATGCTCTAGAGTACAGTGCATATTTATAGAGTTTACTGTACAAAGCCACTCTAATAAGCCTTGACTGATTAGTCACACTTACCAATTGGATAATAATAATATTGCACAGTAATAATTGGACACCCTTTTAAGGGTTTTGGGTAGCTGATAATATTAGCTGGGTGGTGGCAGCCGGTACTACCATATAGTCCGAGTAAAAGGGGCACAGCTGGAGAACTTGTGCCAGCCTTCTCCAGAAGTGCCTGTGTGGTTGTATAACCTCTTATCTTAAAGTGTGTGTGTGCCAGCTACATGGGCAGGGACATGAAGCACTGGTTGGACAGAGAGGGTGCTGGAGATTTTAGCTTGCCCAGCTAGGCTGAGATCTGGACCCTATAACTGTGCCAGTGGTGAGTCTTACTGGGGACCTGTTGAGCAAGGGAGCGACCAGCCCCAGACTGACTGTGATCTCTCTGTGCTCTTAAGAGGAAATTGCACTTTACTGTGTGTACTTGTTATCCTTTCCTCATATATGAGATGCCCTCCCTGATGTTAGTAGTGAGGATTGAGGCTCCTTGATTACTGGGCCAGGGCACGGATGTCAACCTAAGCACTTCATATAGCTGTTGGCCCTTTTCCTTCACTGTGAGTAGGACTTCATGTGGGTGTCTGAAACCAGCATCACAGAGGGTAGTTGAAAATACCTCTTACAACATACACTATGGAGTTAGGCCAACAAACAGGAGGGGGATTTTCCAGACATGGGGACAGACTGCACGTATTGCTGTTCGACATTTGCAGTAATGTTGGTTTAAAAGGGTTTGTGTGGATAAGGCCGTTCTGCATAATTTAAAGTCTGGCATGACAATGTTATGTGGTGAGGAAACTCTCACCTGTAGGGCTATCTACAGACTGGCCAGAGTTTGGAGTCTTAGATGTAGTGTGTTATTCACACATTTCATGTCTTTAGAAATGCAGTGGTATACTCTGATGATTGCAGTCAGTGAATGGTGACATCCATGTGTGTTATTGACTTCATAACCCTCAGAAGAGATATGTCACAACAAACCCTGTTACACCAGCAATTTTCTCAGTTTATCACAGCAATATGTCAATATTGGCACTGTCTTTGTGCCTCTGTCCCCCAAGTCTGTCACCCTTTGTCCATATGTCATGCAGTAAGAGGTGCATATGTACAGTATATCATTATTTACTGACATCATTCCTAATAACAAGCCAGTGATATATCAGACTGCCAGACATATTATGTATAGTAGGCCTTATATTTGAGGACAAAACCTGGACATTCTGTTGTAGTCTGTACAGTAGTGAGGTCTGTGTACTTATGGTAATTGTTGACAGAGTGTCAGTATTGTGTAGTGGTGTATTGTGAATATGTTACCTGGCCTTTGTACAGACTGTGGTAGATGTCAGAATTCTTGGTCCTGTTCTATCTGATGTTGCATACTGCTCCGGTTTCTGGTACCAAATCAACGTATATGTTTGTAGGGCCAGACTGTGACATGTCCCATATCACAGTCAGGCATCAGACTACACTGTGAATTGGGCCAGTATATGTAGGGTTAGTGTGTGAG
Organism: Protopterus annectens; assembly: GCF_019279795.1. Taxonomy (NCBI): domain Eukaryota; kingdom Metazoa; phylum Chordata; order Ceratodontiformes; family Protopteridae; genus Protopterus; species Protopterus annectens. The sequence goes on from NC_056741.1 coordinate 357,992,785, forward strand.
TGGCACATATGAGGATGGTTTTCCTCACACAGTCCATATACTGTACTATTAATTAGGCTTACCATAATGTGACTGTGTTGAGATTGGTGGTGAGGTATGCACTTTCTCAGTGGTGTCTGTTACTTTGTGCTGTTACATGCCTTTAGTGCCTGGTATATTTGCAATTACATGGGTATTCCCCCATAGGCAAATTGGGTCAGTGTTGTGGATGTCTGCCTGCAGTATACACAGTGCTTAGTGACATTCCTAGCAGCTCAGTGTAGTTACCTAGTGTGATGTTATGTCCAGATGTTTGTCAGATGCACTGTTGCTTTGCCACCATATGTGTTGTGTATTTCTGAAAAAGCAGTGTGATGCTGTGAGGATGTATGTCACTAACTAGTGGGAAGTATGTGGGTTTGGTACCTCTGCTCCTCCAGTTAATATGTGTTAGGACAGACAGGAGGGTGTGAATGCATCAACTGTGTAAGCTATCTACTCCAGTATTTGTGTTATAGCCCCATTTTCATGACTGTAAACATCCCATTTGTCAGGCTTGGTCCACACATCTTGCACTAAGGAGTTCTGTGTGTACCTCTGGACTGACCAGATTGTTTCAGGCTGTCCACATTTACTGGTCATATTTCTGCTGTATTCCACAGGATCATTACTGTGATTTGTGTTGTACTGCACTATGATGATTTTATGATGTCTGTCAGTAACTGATGATGTACATGTCAGTATCAGAAGAGCCTTCTTACACAACATGTCTGCTGACACAACCCCTTTTACTGCAGTAACATTCTACATTTATAACTGCAATACTTATATTACGTTCCATTGCACTAAGAGGTTGTGAGTTATGGTGCTGAGGTAAAACTCCACTACATGTTATGGGCATATGTTATATATACATATATATATATATATATATATATATATATATATATATATATATATATATATATATGTGTGTGTGTGTGTGTGTGTGTGTGTGTGTGTATGTACATGTATACATATATCTACATATGTCTCTCTCTCTCTCTCTCTATATATATATATATATATATATATATATATATGTATGTATATATATATCCTTGTTATGTGTAAACATGAGTGTTGTATATACCTTCTCAGATGTATCCCTCCAAATTTATCTATGTGTATATTTAGATATAAGAACATGACTGATTCAACACTGTTTTCACTAACAAGTAGTAAACAATTGTAGTAGTCAAAGCAATTGTTCACTACTATTCAGCATGTGTACCAAATGATATATTTGAACAAGCAACAGATATTAATACACCTCAGATGGCTTAGTGGTTAAGGGTTGTGACTATAGTCTACAGGGTCCTGGGTTCAAGACCTGCAAGAGCTATTTGTTTTGTTGCTAGGCAGAACAAGGACTGTTAGATACAGAGTGGCTAAGGCAGTTTTGAGCAGCTTTAAGTGGGTTTGCTCGGGTGTGCATGAAGCTAAGTGGTGTTAAAGTATGGTTAAATGAAAATGTGCATACACCATGTAGGATTCACTTACCACTGCACAAATCTGCTTAGCATTTACATTTAAGCAATGCTTACACCTGCTAAGTATAGCTCAGCCCTGGTAACCAGTGATCATATTCCAGTCTGATAAAATAGCAGGGTAACAACATCTTTAATAAGTGTATGTAATTCCATTTACATAACATGATTCTATGTGCTGTTATTACAGTACCAATGGGTGTGAATATACTGTATGGGACACCTGAGTATACATGGCTAGTACCACAATCTTTTCTCTTTGTATGTGTTTCATACATGGGTAGTATCCCAGGTTATATGCAGTCACATTTGCATGTATTGTATCATTATGTTACTACTTTTAAAAGTGCTTTTCCAAGTAAGATTAGATTGCAGATTGTAGTACTGGAACCATACACCCCTGCCTGCAAAGCTGGACTCTGAGTACTGACTATCGTGTTATTGGCGTGTGAGCTGTATGTTATTAAGTATCTCCTATTGGATACTGATCTGATATGTGGATATTAACTGTAGACTACTATGTTTTTAGGTCATGTCATTGAGGGATGCTGTCGTGTAGTAATGGCATACCTATCAGTGTCAGACGTCTATCTGTCAAAACATTCATCTTAATGCATAACCTGTTGGCTAATTAATTTCTGTCTGTCCTCTGTACAGATGTGCAGTTTTTCATCTTGGTTGCTTACAGCCAATCTCTGATTAACTGACAGTGACATTAATGCCCAGCTGTGTTATGAATGAAACAGCTAAGAAACCCCACCCTGTATGCACCACATGCCATGGATACCTCAACCAGACTACCACAGTCAACAGAACATGCTTGGGAACAGGTCTCTAACCCAGACACTGGCCATGTTATGTAATATATGTTGCATACATGTCAGTTAAAGCATCTCACTTGCCCTCTGCAAGAGAAAACCAGATGATTGGATGTTGAATTTAACTGTCACCCTGGGGATCACTCAAGTGGCATTGGTTGATAGATGGCCTGCTGACAAATGTCAGGTGGCATGGTATCAGTGTACCCACATGCCCTACTCTTCTCATCTTTCCATGGACATTAGCCTGGTACACACCTAGGAACACCTGTACCTATGGATCTCAGTATTGACAAATGTGTCAGTGTGCATTACTGAGAATAACAGTGTATGTGTGTTTGTAGACTTGTAGTTGAAAATACTCTTAGGGCCTTCTTACCCACTTACACCACCCATTGCTATACTTAGAAATGGCTGCTGCTGTAATTGACATCAACTATACCATGTTACACTCTTCACACTTTGGGCTACCTGGAGCCTGCAGTACCAGCATAACACTGTTCTACAAATGGGTAGATAGGTGTGGGTTACCCTCTGAGTCCTGACAAGTGTGTGTATGTATATACAATTGTGTGTGAGTGTGCATATTTATATGAGACACCATTCTGAGGCCACATTCTCCAAATACAATAAACTTTGCCATACAGTATAAAGGATAGTGATGCTGCTGACATTAGGAGAGCCATGACAAACCCTCACCCTACTATCCCTGTAGCATGTCCAATAAATGCATATCCCTGTAGTAGCACTGATTAGATATACAAGGGTTTGTATTGCAGTCATGGTCAATGTGTGATTGTGGGTATGTCAGAGCATTATCATGGGTTTCAGTGAGAGCAATATCCAATGTGGGTGCTGGGCATACTGTCTTTACACCATGGCACCCCCAGTATATGTCCCAAGGTCCACTGTATGAGGACCGCTGTCACCATCAACCATACTGGTAACTGATTACACTATCCAGCCCAATGATGCATGTGCTGTGCACAAAAACTGTAACAGGATAGACTCACTGACAAAGTAGTTAGCACTGCTAAACCCAGATCTGTCAAATGGGTCTATGACTGTATGTGTTTGTCAATGCATATATGAGAGTATTTCATAATATGTATTGTTCATTAACACCCAGTACATCCCCCATTACCATACTGTACAAGGCCTGGTAATGTTCTTTACTTAACAGGAAACACAGGATACACCTCACCCTAAAAGCTCTATGGTGTGTGCAATTAAGGCCAAACACATTAGCAGTAATAAGTACCTAGGTAGGTGTACTACTCTCAGTGTTGCCAAGTAAGTGTGTGTATGTGAAGGGCTCTACTTCAGTTTACAAAAAATATATGTCCCATGAGATCATTTGTTTGAGAACTAACTGGCAAAAGGTAACATTTCAAAGCAATCATCTTGTGGAAATACATTTAATCAAAACTAGTAGTGGATGTGTAAATGCCCTCTTCCCCAATGTACAGATGTACAGCGATACTGGAGTTGGTATATATACATAGGTGTGGTTGTTGTGGGCACAGCCCCCCACATTGGGGTTATTGTTGTGCATATCCCCCTGCTTAGTGTGCTGTTATACTGTACAGTTTATGTTAACAGGTTAAGTAGTTGTTAATTACACTATATGTGTTTCTACACCATCCCACACCTTCCAAAGTGGGGGGCTGTGCTACCCACAGCAGCACACCTATGTTTACCAACTCCAGGATTGCACTACATTGGGGAAGAGGGCATATACCCTGCCAGTACCATCGTCAATGACATTAAACTGGCAAACTGATTATTTCCTGATGTAATGTTTTGGCAATTTGGCCTAGGTGGAATTACATAGGCCAAAATGAGTTAACTGCAAAATTAAGTACATCCATGTGAACAGTATTCTCTGTGTATTGCATAAACACCAATGCCTCTGTGTGTGTGTGTTATTCACGGACATTTGGTGTGTGCCACCCAATGCACTTACAATTGTCCACTGTAGAAGAGCTGCTGACATCAGCCACCATGCACTCACCTGTATACACCCCTCAGACCTATCAGCCATGTGGCTCATGCAGTAACTGTTATACTGACCTGTTACCTGTGTTCAGCTGTACCCAGGATATGACACAGTCAATGTGTCACCACAGTGCTACACCCCTTGTAGGACAGGACAGCAGATCAACATCCTGCTGACACATAGACACCTAGAACACAAACAGAATACATTATGGTGACCACAATCAGTCAGTGTTAATAACAGCTATAATGCATCATGGCTGGACAGCTGCACACCCTGACATGTAAGCATTAATCATTCTAGCTGAAAAAAAATGTTAAACAGCATTACATTGCTAAACCTTAGGACATTCACCCTGTGCATCAGAACCATATCAGCATGTCCCTGCATAGATGGTATGGATGACAGGGATGTGGCACAGGTATCATCATTTGCACAGGATGTGTTGCGTATTTGCCAAAGGCCTAGAATAAGCCATTTGGTTGACATCATGTGTGTGGGTTAGAGTGTTCTTTATTAAATGGGCTGTGCAGATGTGGTGTGTGTAGGTATGGTGGTGCCCTAGCTGTGTTGGTGAAGTGTGTGTGTGTGTGTGTGTGTGTGTATGTATGCACACATGTCTGCCATGGGGCTGCCCTATACAGGCTTGGACAGCTGCAGACCATACATGGTAGGGTGTACAGTTCACTGTCTCCAGCCACGGACATGGGAACTGTGCCTGCCAGGGGTTTCACAGGCACTACCAGGCAGAAGCCACGATATGGTACTTTCCCCTGATTATGACAATTGTCCACTGGATCCGCATCCCTTTTGGGACCAGCCAGGACCACATGCCCATGGCCTGCTACATCGTGGCATGGACAGCACACCATCCTCAGTACTGCTAGTGTCACTGGCACTATGGGAGCATAATGATTGATGGCCACGTGGACCCCCAGCTGATTGTGGTGGTGAGCTATGTCCATGCGGCTGCCACCCCTTCCCTGCCAAACATTCAAGCACAGATATTCCATGGCTGATGTGTGCCACGATTTTATCCAACCATCTATCCATGACCTCATTGCCCTCCCGCCAGGCTGCAACAAGGTCCTGGAGACAGCCATGAGCACCAGGGAGATGTTCTGCCATAACCCTGTGTAGTTGTCTGGTGTTCCATTCATTACATGCCTGCGCATCCATTACAGCCCTAAACATGCACCTGGTAACTGCTGCATTAGCACTTGCAACATGAGCTGGACAGGCAGCAAGCCTCCTTTGATAACCCCTGTCCATCCGCCTGTGTGTGACTTCGCCAGCAGTCTGGCTATGGCCAGTGGCTAGCTGCTCACTTGCCATAGTCTCCACACTTGCATGTCCAGTACCTGCTCCTAGCTGTCCTTCACTTGTGGCCACTGGTGATGGGGAATGTGTGGGCATTGTGACCGTGTGCGGGGATGGGGTTGACAAAGGTGGAATGCCAACTGGTGACACAGCTGCAGCCCATGAAAACCCCACATGTGCTCCACTATGGTTGTCATCATGGTCAGAGTCACCAAACTAGTTTGCATCACTTGGATAGTGGGAGGGACTGGGACCTCCATGCCCACCTGTGAGGAAAAGACAAGATATGTACATTACTAACATCATTATACAGTTTGCTATCATATAACACGCTCTCACACAGACACTGTCACACACACACACACACACACACACACACACACACACACACACACACACTCACTCACTCACACACTCACTCACGCTCACTCACACACACTCATTCAAACACTCACTCTCACACTCACTCACAGACACACACACTCTCACACACAAACACACACTCACACACACAGGGTGTCCCACAGGCATTACACAGACCTCACATTAGGCAGAGGGTGACAGTCATGACACACACCCAGACCACAACAGACACATTCTAGACAGGCCCTCAACATAATGCAGTGCATACCTTTCAACTTAGTTTTACTACTACTTTACACCAGTGGGATGTGTGAGTGCCTTTAGTAGGTGTTGAGCCTTCACCTAGAACACACTACACCCATGTAGACATCGGTGCTGTTCACCTGCATAGCACTGTGGCAAATCCTGGGGAACATAATTACAAACTGTACAGAGTTTTCACATCTATTTCAATATGTGAGTCATACTCCCTGTCTGCTGCACATATCTCCTATGTTGGTCTGGTACATTACTGGTTTGACCAGTGGATTGTTGACTGTACTTTTAATGTCATACTGGATTTCCAGTTGTCATAACCTGCGATACATGTATGTGAAAACAAGGGCATTTCCTCGAACAACTTTACAAACCAACAGTGGATATAGTAAGTGTACACATCTCTCTTAATATGCAAGGGTATTGTGACATATCACATGAGACCACATGAATACTGCCATGAGACTTCCACCATTTTGTATAATGTGTAACCTGTGCATTCTGAATGAGAAACATACACATCAGGTAGGGGTGGCATATTTTACATGTTAGTATTACAATAGCTGGCTTTCAGAAGCTGCACACCCGTAAACCAATACTTTGGTAAAACACCTGCTGCTCTCAGTACAGCATTCAGTCCTCTTGGGGTGGTGTTTCTCAGCATGGCACATCTCAACATGGCAATGTTTGCAAACTATTCCTTGACAAACAACTCCAAATCTGTCCGATTGCAAGCCATCCCCTGTGCACAGCACTTGTCAGGTCAACACACAGACTGTGTTACTTATGTAGGTGTGGCCTCTGGCTTGGCTACAGCAGACTGTTGATTGTGTTCTTGTGAGTCCATCCTTTTGTTCATTTGGATGTAGGGTATGGGCCATTGTTGTGTGCAATGTTGGGCTACCTCACCATCCTCAGCTATGTGACAGACACCAGACAGATCATATCCACAAGAGACTGGTGTTTGGAAGTGGTCATATTACAATCCAAAATGGCTACAGCTCCGGTTCAAGCTTGTGGACAGCAAACCCAAAGCGGGACACTGGCATCACTCTGCTTCACTGTGTGGGTAGTGCTCTTCTGCTGTTGTGCAGTGCTGTTAGTGTACCAAACTACCATGACCAAATTGTACACAAAGAAAGTTCAACCCTGGTCTCATAATACATTAACACATTTCCACAAGTGTTTTGAAACATTGATGTATTGTTGTCCAGACGTTACCCAGAACTGGCTGTTGTGAGTTGTGAGGAACAGCTGCCATCGTCAAAACACACCCTATACCCAGGACATGTGGAGTCCATGAAAGACTGTTGTCACTTGTAGTACACACCCAGTATTTGCCAGAGATGTCCAATACCCCTTCACTGTTGCTGCATGGCTCCTGGTAGCCTCACTGGACATTTCTGGGATGAGTTTCCCAACATATGTGTAGGGATGTCTACTTCTTCAAACTTTCACTGTTGCACCATCTCTTGTACACCTTTGGATGACTATCTGAACTGTGTTCCATAGCATATGCAATGTTGTGTGTATGTGTTCATGGCGTTCAATCCCTTTGCATCATGTTAAGCTGTATGCAAACCATGGATTTTGCTGTAGCAGGCAACTGTGGATCTCTGTTGGGATAATCTTGGTATATGAGCTGACTGTTATATACAGGTACTCCAGTAGTCCATGATTGATGGCAGGTGTGAACCCAATCTGATCAACAGCTGTGGTCATATCACATGCTGATATACCCAAGTATGAGCTTCCTCCTGTCCACACATATGAAACTAGAGTCTTGGACTGTTTCCACTCCACATACATGTTCCCCTACATGGTCCTGGGTTCAAGAGTGGGCAGAGCTGATTATTTTATTGCTGGGCAGAACAAGGGCTGTTGGATCCAGAGTGGTTAAGTCACTTTTAAGCAGGTTTGCACAGGTTTGCATGGCGGTAAGCAATGCTAACTTCCGGTTACATATGTTTACAGACAGCCTTTAAAAGTGCTTAATCTGTGTAGTCATTGCTTAGCACCATGCAAACAGGCTTAATCCCACTTACTACTGCTAAAAAGAACTTGCTCCTGCTTACCCCCACGCTATTTTATTTAAAAGAAAAGAAAAAGGGGTGATAGGAAAGTGGCAAAAAAGAGGGCATGCAGAGGGAAAGGCAATAGGGAAAGTAGCTAGGAATGTGCTGGACGGGTGTAGGGAAGGTCCATAACTGTCCATTTCTTTTACAGCAGTACATATATATATATATATATATATATATATATATATATATATACTGAATTTGGAGGTATATTTGGACACTCAAACCCCTGAGAGAGGGGTGAGGACATCAATAATGTGTTGTGAAGCTATTTAGACCAGGTTACAAGTATCCAGTGGACACATGTGCAAAATGGACAGCTATGCATGGGGCAAAATGTTTTGGGGGGAACAGACTGCTTTTTTTAAGGTGAGAGTGGGATATTGGGGAAGGATAGTAGGTATACTTTGGGAGGTATATTGGGTAGGAAGACAGACAAGACAGCATACAGGGGTGGTATATGACACATGTTGGGGTAAACACCTTGGACGGGGAGGGGTATTTGGAAATTGGAAGACCATGAGCCCCAAAATGGAAACAGTGGGACTGAGATCCCCACCAATGGGCAGTCACCACTGCACCTTCATGGCCCTGAAGGTGGCTGTGCTAGGGGCTGAACAGGAGGGGCAGGCTGAGCCTCTAATTGTGCCATGTGGCCTTCAAGCTGGTGTAGCAGATCTCCAAACTCGTTTTGGAGCTTGCTACACACCAATCCCTGGACCTGACTTTTGGTGACAGTATCCTGTCTGCGCCCGCTCCCAGGGGGGGACAATCCCCATCCCCTGAGACAGTTCCAACCAAAGGTGGTGCAGGACCAGTGGATAAGTAAGTCCCGGGGTGGGTCCCAGACGTGCTCCCATGGCCAGATGAGGTGGGAGAGATGGGTCCGCTGGGACCCGCCTTCCCAAACATGCTATGGTGTTGCAGTTTTAGAACATATGTGGGTAAGTAATAGTCAACACAATCCAGGATTAGTTATAACAGCTTGCATAGATATTCCCATTAACCCAAAACACCGGATTTGGAACAGTTGCATAGCAAACAGAACACATGCATATATGGAACCACAGTGGCCATTACAACAGCATGCAGGTTACATTGATAGCAATAGACCACCAATGATAGTATTTCAACATGGAACATTAATAGAAACATACTTCAATATTTGTTTAACAATAGGATATATGTCCCAACAGTAGGTTTGGTGTAAACATACCCAGTGATTTGTGTGTTTAGATTATTGTTGCAGATATGGTGGGGGGGTGTCAATTAACAACTTATATATCCTTGCAGTACTCACAACTTTAATGATCATTGCTCTAATCATTACTCTACAGGTATTATTACAATACCCTATGGCCTTGGTTTGGGCAATGGTATGTTTGTACACAATATATACTTCAACTGTCTTATAGCTTAATTCTACTTCTCTTACCTGGTAGACCTGTGGAGGGAATGTTTGTTAACACTACCTGACTGTTTCTACACATATTCCCAGATTCCTAGTTGTAATTATGCACATACCTCTCAATCTTTTAATGCACAACATCTGGACAAAGCTTGACAACATGGGGGTACAAATAGGGACATATTTTGAATATTGCTCTTATAAGCTTTTAGACAGTTGCTAGATTAACAGGATTTGTTTTAATATACATTTTCTGATGGATTTGAAGTCTGACACGCAAATGTATGTCATTATTTGTGACTACAATCCTGAGATCATCCCACTGATTTGCCAGGAAAAAAGAAGAACAGGCCAAAAATATGAGCCAAATATCTGGACATTCTGGGAAAATCTGTACAGTTGAGAAGTATGATTATGCATACAGCTTACTATCACTCCCAAGATTTGAGCCATGGCTGTGTCTGCTAAAAGTGCAACAATTTCTGTTTCATCAGAATGAGTTATTTAGACACCGCTGTCTGTTTCATCAGTGTTTTCTTTCTAAGTCTCTCTTGGTTGTACAATCTGACCTTGTAATAACAACAGTCTTATACAGACATTCCTAGACTTATTTTTGTGTAGCACAATGTGAGAAACAGTGGTTGACACAACAGTTCTATTCTGATATCAGATGTTGGTGAATGCTACATGTCAGGCCATACAATACCAGAGTAAACACTGTGGATATGATTATGCATACAGCTTAATACCACTCCCGGGATTCGAACCATGGCTGGGTGTGCTAAAAATGCAACAATTGTAGTTTTATCAGAGTGAGCTATTTAAACATTGCTGTCTGTTCCTTCAGTGTTTTATGACTATGTCTCTCTTGGTTGTACAATCAGACCTTGTACTTATACAGGCATTCCTAGACATATTTTTTATGTAGCACAGTGTGGGTAACAGTGGTAAACACAACATTACTGTTCAGAGACTGCAACACTAAATGCCATACAATACCAGAGTAAACACAACCAGTCCAGGATTTAGAATTTTATTGCCAGGCAGTTATGGTTTTATTGAAATATAATCACCTATGTGGGACTATTACTGTCATATTGTCTGGTTTATTCAGTACAACCCATACACAGTTTTTATACTGCCAGGTGACTTTCTACTACTTTATATTTATTTGGTATGACTACTACAAGCAGAATTGTTACTCACCCGCCTTGCAGCCTTTGCAACCTACTGGCATGGGCTTCCTGATTCACAGCTCGCTCAGCTGCAGCTGTAAAGGGAATAGAGAAATATTTATCCATACCTATCCATCACATATACAGGCTGAACTTTGGTAAACATTATTGATAAGAATACTTACATACTGCTGGGACATCAACCCTCTGCCTTGCTTCTTGCACCCACTTGTCCAAGAGCTCCCTCCTTCTCCGCTTCAAGTCAGCATAGTGGTGCCGACCTGCTCACCAGTCCAAGGGATACCAGTGGCACTGGTGAGATCATGGGCGAGATGATCCCAGACTTCTGATTTATATTGGGAACCCTGGTACTGGCCCTGTAGCAGTCTCTCATCATGGTTATTTACCAGGAGTTCTACCATGACCTTTGACTCCTGCATGCCCCAGCGCTGCACTCGGAAGTGCATGCCCTCACCACCTCCTGCCATACTGCCTACAGTGGGAAGCTGCAACCAGTTATGAGCTGTATTCCCACCTGCAGGGTTTAAATACGGCCGTTTCCTGCCCTTTACCATGATTGGATGGTTTTGAATATGCTGAGCTAAGCTAAGCTAAGCTATGGGCAAACCTGCTTAGCTAAGTTTGGCAGTGTTTAAAGGGGCAGGCTCAGCATTGCTTACCAATGGGCAAATCCACTTAGCTGGGCTATTCATTGCTTAGCAGTTATATTTACACAATGCTTACATCTGGTAAACAGAGCTGTGCAATGATTAATATTGCTTATTTTTTATTTTATAGATTATCTGCTGTATGGGATCATTCATCACATATTATAAATTTGTTTACTGTCCCTGATATCCCCCAGTGTGCTTTCATTACATTTATTCATGTGTAACTATACTGTATGGGACACTTGTGTTTATATGGGGGTTTCACAACTTTATTAAACTGACACCTCACATCTGGACCTACTACAGTACTCTGGTTAACAAATATATGTTATTTAGCAGCTGATTATAAAAAAAATTGTTTATGTACTGCTTTCACATCACACGTAAAATGCAAATTGCTTACAGTGGAGATCGAACCAGGAATGGCTGCTTGGAAAGCATACGCTCTAACCACTGCACTATTGCTTATGTTAGATGTTTCTTGCTATTTAACTTCTTGTGCTGTTTAAGCTGGACTAATTATAGCTAGGCAACAGGCCCACCCATGCAGCTATGCTTAAACTTTATTGCATGTGTAACAAAAATATTTATCTGTTGTTTTTTCCTATATGTACCCTTCAGAATATCCATGCTAAAGCTGAACCTGTTATTCAATCAACTGTCTGCTTTGTGTGGTGATTGTCCCTTTTGGCTTTGTCCACATTCCTTAGTCTGATGGGTTGGGAGGTATGCGCAATGTGCTTATGCTACATCTGTTATTTTATCAACTTTTGGCTTGGTAGGGATGTTTGTCCCTTATGGCTTTGACCAGATTTCTTACCCTGATGGGTTGGGGGTGTTATGAGCATTCTCGCTTGTTGTAAATTGCCGAAAGGCAATTTTGTAGTGCAGGGGGTGTGTGTATTGTGAGAGCTCTGCTTTCAGACACACCCCTTGCACTCGTACACAGATCCATGTCCATTTAACAGATCAGCAGCGCACCTTCATGAATATGCATGGTATGCTCCCGTGCTGAATGGGAATGATCCCTGCAGTGCCGGAGTAACTTATTCCTGTACAGCTGCTTGCTGAATCCGGGGGAGAGATGCTCAGGTAGCATGATTTTTTTACTGCTTCTCTGTCAGGTGTGTTTACATTTTTCATAATGTAATGATTATTGGCTTTTAATATGAATGCGTTATAGACTCTGGATGAGAGAAAATGGGTACCTACTAATTTTAAATGCCATAAAGCTGGGATAATCCTATATCAGGACTCACATCCTTTGCAGAAGAGTGTAGTAAGCTGGATACATTTGACCACTTGGTAGGATGGTGAATTTTAAGGTATTCGATACATGGTGGGATATGGCAGGGAGAACAGTATTCCTTGATGGATATTTGGAAGAAGCTTTACTTTCAGTGGTTTCTATTTATATTCCTTCAGGGACCATTGCAAAATTACTCTGACCATGGTTAATACAGTTACATAACTTGGCACACAGAGCTGTAATAATAGGAGGACACTTCAGCTGCTTCATAGAGGAGGGTGATGCAGGAAGGAAATATCAAATGCATTTGTTATTCTTAACTAAACTTTTACAAATTGGCACTAATGTAAAAGGTTTAATAGGTCCTAGTAAATCTTTTCCTAGGAATGCATATTTTTTACACTTCTTACTTGACAGTAGCAAAAACAAATACAAGAATAGACCAATTCTATGGCCTAAGAGCATCATGTCAATGGCTGAGGGATTTGAGGTGCTCCCAGCTCCTTTGTTTAGATTTCTCTCTTGTGACTGATTTTACCAGATGCTCTTTCTCCAACATTATAGCATTTCAGCCTGAAAGTACCACCATATCTGGACCTTTAAAAGTTACTTCCATAAATCTGGGTAGACATTGCAGTATATAAACTGATGCATACTCCTCTGACATTCTTTATGATTTTTTTTAAAGGCCACCTGCATTTCAGGCTATAAGGAGCAAAGATGAGGCACAAGCATATCTGACTGAGCAAATGTACCATCCCACAAGGCAGACATAGAGTTTTTAGACTGTAACAAAGTACTGAGGTAAGTAGGGAGCCTACAGATACTTAGGGGCTTCACAGGACAGAAGGTGCTCTTTCTGCAAAGGTGGGCATGTACATACTGTTGCATGCCTCATCAGTGCACCCACATACATCTGTTTATCATCTGCTTATTTTGTACAGCTGTTTTAAATTGTAAATTATGCTCTTTTCCAGCAAATTAATTGTGGCTACAGGCATACTCATATACCAGCAGTAAGATTATGGATACAAGTGAACAATCAGGTCTTTATATTGTTGAACCATCCTTATAATTAAAACACTTAAAATTATCTTTAAGGATTTTGGTGGAGTAGGGCAGTAATGCAACGAGATGGAGTCCAAATAATGATCCCTGTGGAACTACTTCCATAACAGCAGATGGAAGATATTCAGCATTATAAATTCCATAAATCACATCAAAAATAGAACCACAATCTGAGGAAATCTCAACTAAAACAGCAAAAAAACGCAAATGGCTTGTTCAGCGAGGAAATCCACACAATATTAGGGTCCACTCTGTTTATTAGCAGCTTTCATCAAAAAAGACTTAATCAGAATACAAATTCAACTAAAAAACACTCCATTTAAATACTACATCCAATAACAATCAATTATTCAATTTAAGAAAACAATCAATTAACAACTAAAACTAACTAAGCGTTTAACTTGTTTTGTTAAATTGAATAATTGATTGTTATTGGATGTAGTATTTAAATGGAATGTTTTTAGTTGAATGTGTATTCTGATGGTCTTTTTTGATGAAAGCGGCTAAAAAATTTAAATAATTTTTCATAATCAGAAAATCAACTAATAGCTGCCCTATTTACATCAACCATCAGCGAGTTCCTGAAGTAGCAAATGGTATGAAACAGAATCAAAATCTCTAAGCCTACAAAAGAACTTATTTTAGTTCAACAAAGCCTGGTCTGAGAGTGAAAACTTGTAGCACTGTGTCAAAGTCATAGCAGCTAAGAATTATGATTATGGCATCTTTAACATCTGTTTCATTTGTTTTATAGGCTCACACGCTCTTCTCATTATTGGGCCTGAATCATGCCTATGTCACCAGTATTGGGAAGCTAGTGGGAGTTGTGGCATTAAAAGAGGTAAGTTGTGAAAACTGAAAGATTCCACCATATTATCCCCAAATACACACATACACACACGCACGCACACACACACGCACACACACACACACACACACACACACACACACACACACACACACACACACACACATTATCTGCATTTAACCATGGTGTCTCTTCTCAACAGGACACTTGCAATCAGTGCATTGTTCTGTGGAAAATGCCTGCAACAACAAAAAGACAAAAACTTCCTGCATTTGTGACATTTCATAAAAAGCAGTTTTTGTCATTAAAATGCAGCGAAATTGAACTAATTAAAACTGTTTTGAAAAGGTTTACTATTTTTAACTTCCTATACAAGAAATTTTACATTTGATTAAAAAATGCATAGTCCATATCCATGATTAACGTTTATTATACAATGACTGGACATTAATATTCAAAAGCAAGCACACTGATTGGTCAGCCCAACCAGTGTGCCCATTGTAAATCAAGCATATAGCAATGGAAAAATGTCCAGTCACCCAGACATTCTTTCTCCAACATTATGGCATTTCAGCCTGAAAGTACCACCATATCTGGACCTTTAAAAGTTACTTCCACAAATGTGGGAGGACATTGCAGTATATAAACTGATGCATACCCCTGACATTCTTTCTGATTTTTTTTAAAGGCCACCTGCATTTCAGGTTATGAGGAGCAAAGATGAGGCACAAGCATATCCGACTGAGCAAATTTACCACCTACAAGGCAGACATAGTGTTTTTAGACTATAACAAAGTACTGAGGTAAGTAGGGAGGAGAGAGACGATTTTGCTAACTAAACAGAAAATTGAAACACTTCAGTAAAGATGTGCAGTGAGTCCATTAAAAAAGTTAAGATAGCATTATAAGGCCCTATCTCTACTTGTAGTAAAAAAATTAGCTTTCTGACTTTTTCATAGTTCCACAAATATATGTGGTATCTCATTTTAACCATCTACAATCAAGTTTGAATGTACATGGAGAGGGGAACATTTAGAAGGTCATCTGGATGTATCTAGGTTCTGATTAAGATGGGCTTAGAGGTTAGGGCTTTCCTCGGTATACTTAACCTATGCAAATTATTTGATGAATTTGTGGCCATTTGTCCATCACCACTCATGTTAGAGGAAATACAGACAATTATTAGATCTATGCAAAATGTAAAAGCTCCAGGGGTGGATGGAGTGCCCATAGAGGTCTATACATTCATGTGGAATAATATGAGGGAAGCTATGTAACCAAGGAGCATGAGAAAATTAATTTGTTACCTCTATCATGGAAAAAATGCTTCTACAATGAAATAAAAGCCAAGAAGCAGATTTCTCCATCATCTTCCTTTATACATTCTGATGATAATATTTTTGGGGGAGTATTTTCACACTTCAGAAAAGACAGGTTAATTAATGCAATCTAATATAGCTTACATTTGACAGTATTAACTGCAGGATGTGACCTAAATCTGATTCTAGGATAAACTCAGACAAAGCCTCTGACAAATATCTACTTCATGTGCTAGATAATTTTGTTCTACCACTTTGACTTATTAGGAAAGGGCATCTTCTACACTAGCAAAGGTGGGCCATTTTGTATCTGAGAGGATTCTGACA
>NC_056741.1:358014150-358201650 GCF_019279795.1 Protopterus annectens
TGCCTTTTTTTTTGGTATCAGGGAAAGTGAGATATAATTTGTTTATTGTGAGCTACTCAAAATCAAGCATGATAAATGAAGGCAAAATCTTCATTCATTCTGTGTCTACCATCTCTAGCAGGTTCTCCAGTTTTATTACACAGAAAGTTTTGCTCTTGTTGCACAAGTACATATAGATGAGAGGTAGTATCCTTTGGTGGTCATCCTGCCCAATGAGCTATGCACTGAATACAGCTGCCATGCCGCAGTGCTCTTGGTAAGGAACATAATGCCCATTAAATGTAACTCTTGAGGTTCTGATTTCTTTTAAGTTGCTAGCTGTTGTTAGAAATATCAACACAACCTCATTGCCTTCATACTTCACAAGGTGTGATCTCTTTAGATCTAAATGCAAAAACACTGTTGTCAAAATGCGTTATGCTGCAGATGGTGTCCAGCAATGTACCTGTGGTGACTTTTCATTTTTGTGCATTCCTCTGGTGTAATGCAACTGATATCCTCTGTCCACTAGGGTCTGGCTCTAAGGGTGATATATGTAGTAGGGTTCAGCACCCTTCCTTGATTGTTGATGTATCCCTCTACCACAACATACCATTTACTTTTTTGGGGGGAGATGGTGCATTTGTATACCTGTGTGAATTGCCAAATTGATAAAAGTCTCCTCATCTTCATTTCAGGTGTTTTTATGTGTCATACCTCACTATCAATCCTCACTGGATATCTGCTCAATCATTCCTGCCTTCCTTTTATAACTTACACAGGTGCACCCGTGGCATTGGTTATTACTTTAAGTGGTACATACCCTACTGCATATTTACAAACTTCAGTTACTTTTTGGGGTGGAACCTATATTTCCTGGTTGAGTAATATGCTTTAATACTTTCACCCCTTAACTAATTTAATTTATTAGTTTGTGTGTAAAGGGTGTTGCTGCTGCTTTATGTATTGATTGACATTTCAGGGCAGTGATATGTAACTGCTTCTACCCTCAGCTCTGTGACACTGTCACTGTTGTCGTGGCTTGCCAGAGTCTATTATTTGTGTGTGTGTTGTCGCAGTGCTCACTGACAACCAGTTCAGCACTTCAAATACTTGTGTCTGAATGCACAGCCCTTTGTGTTTTCACCCCCGCATCCATACAGTCTGTCAGAACTGATGTTTTGAGCCACTCCAATCTGTATCACGTTTCCTTATAGGTCTCTCATGTCATCACATAGTATTTTGACTAGCTTTACAACAGTCTCAACAACAGTTAATTTTAGACAGCTTTAAAATAAAGTGACTACGCACTTGTCCTATATTTGTGTACATGCAATTCTAATATTCCATAAAAAGGAACAGCTTTCTGCAAGTATTTTGCAGAGTAGTTCACACCTTAGAAGTGCACTGACTATTCGCAGCTCAGTTAATGAATAACAAATGAAAGTGGAAGTGTTTAATGAAGCCTAATTAATACTCTGTTTGCATTCATCTCATGTGTATGCAGTGCACAAGATGTGGTAACTGTTTTATAAAAAATGCATCTCAGCAAAAGGGTTACTGTATGTGCAACATGGGTGCATTAGAAAAGCTGTAGACAGATCACAAACTATATCTGTTTAATTACGAAAGGGAATGTGCTCTGATGTTTGGAAAAATGTTGTCAATTAAAAAGGTATATTTAGGTTTATAGGTTAGTACTAGGCTAGCTGCCCTTTTGAGCCATTTTAAGTCTAGCCATTTACCCCATGTGAGAATCAAACCTGCACTTTGTGTCTGTAACCCTTATGCCAACTTCCCACCCCACTGCTTTTCCACAGACAAACAAGGAATTATTTTACTAAGCCTTATACTGATAATGAATAAATATTTCATACAGTATGGGTGTTGTTTTTTTTTTTTGTATTATCACTCAAATTTTTGTTCTGTATTTAATCCATTTAATGACTTCTTATAAAGCTTTACTTTAATGGCTAAATAAAAACAAGAAGTGGAAATGTTAGCATACTTCTTAACATGGCAATGTCCTTGTTACTGTAAGTTACTAAGTGAGAATAATAAATACATATGGGTGGTGGGAGGATGACATAATGGTTAAGGTGTTTACCTTAAAGACACAAGATGATATAATAAATACCTATAAATAAATTAATCAGTGTGCAAGTTTCTGAATAAAAGCATGAATAATAGCTCAGGAACAAGAAATACCCTCATTCATTTTCATTCTGTTGTATATGGGTGATTACGCACCTTTTCCATATAATATCTACACTTAATACTGAGCTACTCATGTTTCTTAAGGAAGTCTGATTTAATGTCTTAGTGAGATGACTTTAAATCAGACCTGCTTTAAAATAGCTCACCCTAGAAGTTGCAAAAATGTTGATAAATAATATCTGTACTAGGAATTTTACTGACGTAGCTCCTAGTACTATATGAGCAGTGCCTGTCTCAGCTGGTAAATTATGGTATGAACAGGGTATTTATAAGCAGGGAAGGTAAGATGAAACATTAACCTATTGACTGAAATACTTATTTAGAATAACTAAATGCCCTGCTCTACATCAGCGAATCCCATACAATTTAGTATTGACCCTCATATGGATAATAATTATTCTTGTATTATCTTTAAACATATACGCACTTATCCTTATTAATATTGTGGAGGCTAAGTACTATTTGCTAGTCATTTAAAAACCAACATTTCTTAGACAGTTGCTTTGTCTATATCTGGAAAATCATCATTTTGCAAAAATGTGTTAATTTTTCTAAGCAAATCATATTGAAAGTCCTGCCAATTTTTAGCAATTTATTTTAATTTTCTTTAGGACAATATGAAAAAAAATGACAAAAAATAAAAAAAAATGCATTTGTTACATTACCATAGTGCACATTTAAATAATTAATATAAAAGTCCTAGTAATCAAACTCAGAAGAAATTGTTTCAGGGTCAGCAGCAGGGACAAAACATTTTAATGCAGCAATACAGAAGATGTAAAATCAACCAGTTGGGAATGTTCTCTATGACATTTCTAATGATGCAAATTTATCCTTATGAGTCAGTAAAGGATACATTGCATTTGTCCTATTTTCCATTCAGCTAGCAAAGGTTGTAAAGGTTATAATAATAGTCAATAAATCTGTTTATGATCTATCAAACTTTCTGTCAATATATCCATGCAAAAGGACCTCATTTGATAAATTGACTTTCCTAACTTGGGAAAGAATTCATCTTGGCTAACCAATATTGGGTCACAAATAATTTGACCTATGTATACATAATATAAATTAAATAATCATTTTCAAATGAATGGTAAGAAATTATGATACCTAATAAATACTAATACCATTCGCAATCACTTTTTTCTTAAATGGACCTGAAAATGTTCAAGTTGTTCACTGAGAAAGTCAATACAGTAGTTGAGCTTTCACCATAGGATGTACAGGGGTCTATATTATATAGTCGAACTGTGATAAGTTCGAATATGAAAATATCGAACTTCAAACTGCGAAATATAATTAGTTTGAAAACTCAAAACTTCGAAGATCGGAACTCCGAATGGTTATAGTTGGCCCTTCCGTACTCACTGATGTTTAGCATCATTGTGAAAGCATGCATATTCATAAGTAGGGTAATGAATAATGATGTAAAGTGTCATAAGCATAAACAATGTGTATGCACGTAAAGGTGTTACATAATACACATAACGTATATAGATATCATGATGTGTTGTTACTGAACTGTATAAAAGTAAACATTTCACGCTTCCTCCCATGCCCTTAACTGTGACCGAATTGCAATATGGCTGCCGCTGCATATCCTGCTCTTGGAATAGTAGGTACAATTTGTGAGTGTGTAATGTCACAAAAGAGAACATAAATGTTGCAAGTGGATGGATATCTGTATAATGTAGAGAAAACCATCAACAAAAAACGGTACTGGTGCTGTAAATTTAAGATGTTGTATAAATGTAGAGGTAGGGCTATAACAGAAAAGGTAGTTGACAGAGACTTTCTGTTAAAGGCCATTAATCACCAGCATGCTCCTGATATGGCAGAGGTAGAGAAGTATTGATCCTGCCATGAGTTAAAGGAAAGTGCAAGGTGTAGTACAAGTGGATGATGTAGTCGGTACTACATCTGTTGAAAGCATGATGAGTTTACCGTCTAGGAGGTCCATGCTGCAACAGGTTAACAGAGTCAAGAGAAGGAAGATGCTAACCTATAAGTTTGTGGCTGGAAATATTAGTACTGTGGATACAACTAAATGTCCGTTAAAACAGGGCACGTTCATACAAGCACGGAAGGCAGACATTCATACTAATACCCATGTATTGGTGTTTACTACGAAGGAAAATCTGTGAGATTTATGCAGTACACAGATATGGTTCATGGATGGTATATTCCTGACAACAGGAAGACTATGTTGGCAATTGTATACCATTCATGGCTTGATAACATTCGGGCATTCCACTAAATGTTTGCCACTAGTGCTCTCCTTAATGTCAAAGAAGTCCTATAAGGCATATAACTTTCTGTAGGAATGTGTGCATAAGTTAGTGTCCTCAACTCAGAGTATAATGTGAAATACATTCTGACAGACTTTGAGTTGGCTGCCATTAAGAGTGTTAGCCATAATTTCTCATCTGTGATCAGCAAGGGATGTTTCTTCCATTTCACACAAGCGGTGTGGAGAAAGGTACAGTTGCTTGGGTTAGCTAGTGTGTATGGGAAAAATATTGCATTGCAGTTAGATGTCAAACGGCTAATTGCCCTTGCCTTTCTAAACATAGAGGATATAGTAGAGGCATTTAGGTGCATTAGTGAAACCTTCTACCCTAATGCTAAGGAGTTACTGCGATACATCTCTGAAGTTTATGTCCTAGGTCGTCCTAGAAAGCAACAGGCAATAACTGTTAGTCGATTCCCTCTGATGTTTCCAGTTGAGTTCTGGAATGTACATTCCTTGAAACAACTGTCACTACCCAGAACACAGAATTATGTTGAGGGATGGCACAGGTGTCTTCGCTGCCTGCTAGGTAGACGCATCACTGACATATCATGTATAATCAACATACTTGTTAGGGAGCAGAACAGGGTTGATGACATGCCACTATTCATGAGATCAGGTTTCCCTTCATCACCCAAGAAGAATAAATACATTGAAAGGCAACCGAGATTGCAGGCTGTCATACAAAACAGGTCAGAGTATACTACCGTGGAATTTGTTAATGCAGTAGCTATGCTTTTAACAGTCTAGAGTAGCAATGAAGGTGATAAAGCGCACGTCATGCAAATACTTTGGTTTACTTTGCTTCTGTTTAGTTTAAAATATATATTCAGGAGTGCACTTTAATAATGATTCACGTACATGTTTGCAGTGTAGGTTCATGGGACGGATGGGTTGTGTTATGTAATATTTCACAGGTGTAGTAGTTGTGTGTTATCTTTATTATTTCAGGTAGTACGGGTGTAAAGCTGGGCAACCGTTGCTATTCGGAGTTCCGTTTTTTGAAGTTTTGAGTTTTCGAACTATTTACATTTCGGAGTTTGAAGTCTGATATTTTCATATTCAAACTTATCACAGTTTGACTATATTATATAGACCCAATGTACAGTATGATGTAAATAATTTACCCATACTGCTAACAAATTGGTGGAGTAGGCATTATGGAGAAACATAAATTGTGAGTGTATACATTTAAGATAGGTTAAGTCCTTCTATGCATCTGTAAAAACTGATTCCCAGTCAGTAAGAATGTTAATCTCTTTTAGCAGTGCTAACCAATATTTCAAAATATGCATTTTAAGTCATTTGAAGAACCTACATATCAAGTTATAATGACTTCAACCACAGTAGAATAAATTTGAATATATGTGTATCAATTCTCAAGACAGGATAATTTTACAACATCGGTCCTTTTAAAATTTTAAAGAGTGACACTTTTCTTAATTTTCTTAATTTCTATTTTTTCACACTCTGCCCTCACTGTCTGTTGATCATTAGCCTCCCTCACAGTCAATTAGCTTGTTTGTTCCTGATCCTCGAGTCAAGGGTCAAATGGGAGGGATCATCAATCAGTCAGTGATCAGGGGTCATTTGAGCTTTTCTTCTTAGGTTTCACTGGCCACACATAACCAGTGAGGCAAAGGGAAAGCATACAATGGGCTGCGAGCAGAAGCACCATCCCATGCCTTAAACATGGGCACTAAACTCCCCGATCACTACTGTTTAGCTAACAACACCAGGTGTGACCCTTTGTACACCAAACCCCATCCACTGTCCTCCAAAGATGTAAGCATGTAAGATGTAACCATGAAGTTTCAGATGGGTGAACACTTTTGTGATATTAGACATAAGAAAAACACAAATGCCATATACAAGCACGCATTAATACATCCAGCTGCCTCCTTTAACTTTGTCATTATTGACAGAATTACGTCACACAGATCCAATAAAGCTGGCTGGCATCATATTTTGAACCAGAAAGACAAAAAGTGGATTATCAAATTAGGGGAATTATTTCCACCAGGACTAAACGAGCATCTTTAATTGGATCATGTGATTTGAATTGTTATATATGAGAAATGTCTGATACTAACACATTTACACTGAGGAAGGCATAGAGTTTTTTTTAGCGAAAGCGGTCTGTGTTACATGGTTATGTAGTTTTTACTACTAGCCTTGTTGTTGTTGTATCTTTTGGCTTTTCCCGGTTAGGGGTTGCCACAGCGGAACTCCGGTCCGCTAATGATTGGCAGTAGATTTTTATGTATCGACTTGCCAGGCCTGACGCACAACCTTCAACGAAGGTACGCCCATTCACGCATGTCTCCACACAGAAGACGCTTTCACGAGAATCGAACAGGACAGCATCTTACTGTGAGGTGACAACACTACCGCAGCACCACCACCGCAGCTTTAGCCTAATAAAGTAAATTGATGCTACAGCTGCTGGTCTCTCTTTTTCACTTTGCATTCTGCTTTGGTTTGAGTCTTTGCAGCCACCATACTTGCAGAGTCTCTTGGTGTTTGCTGTTTCGGTTGTTCTCTGCTGTTGGCCTGTAGCACCTGAGGTATCTGGCTCCATTTTTGGAATCACTGTTTTTTCCTGACAAGATGCTCATTTGTTCTGTGACCAGCTTCTTTTGGATTGTACAATTTAATCACCTTTGAGTGTTCTATCTGGATGTATCGCATGGGACTATTTATTTTTTGCCAAGTGGCTGTTTTGGTACATGTATATATGTCTTATGATTCGTGACTTGCATTACTACACAACTGGATTTTTTTCATTTCTAATCATATGAACATCGTACCGTATATGCAACTTATATTTATCCCTTTTTGCTACAGTGATACTTCTTATCTAAGACATAATTGGACTAGGTAAGCGGTTGTGTTCTGCTTGGGACATTCAAGCACTGTATAGTGGAATATCATAGGCTCATAGGTTGGTACTAGGCTATCAGCCCTAGGGCCTATACAAGCCTAGCCATAACAATTCCCTGGATATTTCTTCCCACACTATTTACTTCCCTGAACCCCTGTCTAACAGGGTGACTGACGTGATCCCCGGGGTGAATTTCCTTTCTCCCATCCAATCGTCAAGGTTCCTTTTGAAGAGGGCCAAAAAGGCACTCTGTTTGACATGTATGGGCAATCTATTCCAGAGTCTGGGGAGTCTCTGTGTCAGGAACCTATCCCTCCAGCATGTTTTGTTTATTGTGATGACAAGGTTTAGATCCCTGGAGCATGTGGCTCTGAGGGATTGGAATTTCTTTAAGTGTAGCATGTCCAACAGCTCTGGGTTTGACATGACCTTGTATGTTAAGCAGAGATCGCCTCTGAGTAGATGATATGCAACAGAGCATAGCTGGAATTTTTTAGGGCGGTCAGCGTAGGGCATCTGCTTTAGGCCTGTGATTCTTTTAGTGAGGTATTTCTGCGGCCATTCCAGTTGTTGCAGATGTCTTGAGAGGTACATACCAAACGGGGCATTGTATTCTATAATGGGTCTAATGAGGGATGAGTACAGTGGGACAATGACCTCCTTTTTACTGGATGAAAAGCCCTTAGTGATGAGGTGTGCCACAAAGAAGGATTTCCTGACTGTTGTGGCGATGTGGTTATCGAAGGTGAAACCACTGTCCACCTGTGTCCCTAAGTCTCTTATCACACTTTCTGTGTTTAGTGTACTGCCAGCTATATGGTAGTTCACAGATACATGTTTTTTTCCCAGAGGGGATAACTATACATTTCTTGGCATTGAGCTTGAGCCCATGGCTCTGGCACCAAGCATCTGTTTCTGTAAGGCCCTTTTGTAGAGTATCCACATCATTTGGGGATTCAGTAATGGCTCCCAGTTTGCAGTCATCTGCAAACTTTGTTAGCCAGAGTCCCTTAGTGTTGGCCTGTACTTCAGAGAAGTAGATGCCAAACAAGAGCGGTCCCAGGACTGAACCCTGAGGTACTCCACTTGTCACTTGTCTGGAGCTGGATTTGGAGTCGGCTACTTTTACAGTGTGGGTTCTGTCACTAAGCCAGTTAGCAACCCATTGGGTGATGTAGGGATTAATGCCCAGCTTTGTAAGTTTATCTATGATTCCAGAGTGGGGGATGGTGTCAAAGGCCTTGGCAAGGTCTAGATAGGCTGTGTGGACCACCTTACCCTTGTCCATGGCTCTGGAGACTGATTCAAAGAAGTCAATCAGGTTCAGGAGACAAGATTGGCCCTTCAAGAACCCAAACTGGGTGGGGTCCAGTGTTTGAAGGTTGCCAATGTCTTTGTTTATAAGTTCCATAATAATACACTCCATGGCCTTGCAGATAAGGCTTGTCAGACTGATGGGACGGTAGTTTCTGGGATCCAAGGTGGATCCCCCCTTGTGGAGTGGAATAAGTGTAGCTCTGCACCACTCACTGGGCACGAAACCTGAGGTGAGGCTATGATTAAACATGACACTTAGGTGAGGTGCCAGTTCATATTGTGGTTCATGTAGTACGCAGCCCGGGATGTCATCTGGTCCCATGCATGCTGTATTCTTAGCTTTGGAGAGTGCATTTTTTACCTGTGTGGCCGTTATTACCAGAATTTGGTAATCTTCCGATATTGAGATGGGCCATTTAGGGGGTGAGAGGGGGGGTGATGTTGGCACTGAATCGATCTGCCAGGATATTGGCAATATCCTTGGGATCAGTATATTTAATGCCATTCTGTTTTAGCTCAGAGCAGATCTGAGCATTGCCATTTAGATTCTTGACATAGTTATAGAATGCCTTGTGGTTGTCTTTGGAATCTTTGGCAATTTTATTTTCATAACTAGCTTTGGAGGATTTTATGAGGGATCTCAGTTTCTTACTGAGGCTGGTAAGGGAGTTTTTTGCATCCTGGGATTTTCCTCTTTTCTGCAACAGTTTCTTCCTTTTGTTGTAAAGTTTGTTTATGGCAGGGGACCACCAGATTGACTTCCTTTTTTTGGATGAGAGCATTTTGGTTCTATTTAGGATGGCACGATTCATGCATGAGTGGATGTGCTCGTACAGTGCCTTAGTGTAGGATTCAGCAGTTGAACTTTCAGTTCCCATCTGCATGGGTGTCATGAAGTTTGTCACTTCTGACTTGTGTTGCATGAAGTTGGCTTTGGAGAAGTTTTTTATGGAGGTTTCCCTACTGGGGGGGTGGGGGTGAAATGTGGATGTTAAGGGTGGTTAGCTTACGGTCAGACCTGACTAATGAGGGGGTGACCATAGGTGTGGAGCATCAATTTCCCATGTTGGTAATGACCAGGTCTAGGATATTGGAGCCCCTGGTGGGAGTATGGATTAGTTGATCCAGGGCATTGGAATTTATGAATTCCAAGAACCGTTGGGCAAAGGTGTTGGTACATGAGTAGTTTTCCCAGTTAATGGCAGGGTAGTTAAAATCACCCAGTATTAGGGTGTTTGGTTCTATCTTAATATTTTCCAGTATGTTTAGAAAGGTGTAGTGAGAATCTTGGGGTATGGTGGGGGATCTGTAGCAAGCTACAATTTGGACTGCAGTCTTACCTAATGTTAGTTGCACCTGGAGAATTTCAGACGTATTGTGTTGGGCAACTAGCCTGGTGGTGTGAATATCCTTGGTGAATACTGACACTCCTCCACCTTTAGTGTTTCGGTCCTGGTTTGGTGGCCAAAATGTGTAGTAAGAGTTGTAGCCTGGTATTGCAGGGGTGCTCTCTGGCGCCTTGAACCAGGTCTCAGTTACTGCACAGATATCGATGTTCTCCATTTTTAGGAGTGCCTCGAGAGAGTGCATTTTGAGGTTTAGACTTCTAGCATTGAGTAGCATTACCTTCAGATTTTGCATGCTTGTACCTGTTACGGTAGTGGTTTTGTCCTTTGAACTTTGCCTAAAAAAGGCACTATAAGGGTGGCAAGAGCCTTAGCCAGTAACCTGAATCCTAAGGGTAACAGGTGCAGACCATCTTTGGCAAAGCATCGTGGTCTGTCAATCATGTTGTCCCAGGCAGACAGATACTGGATCCCCTTTGAATGACACCAGAAGCTTAGCCAAATGTTGAAGTCAATCATTTTGTCCTGATATTGTGGTATCATTCTGGGCGAAGGCAGAATGCTACTCAGGGCTAGGGTCATACCTGCCTGGGCCACATGATCCGAGAGCACTTCCATGTCTCTTTTCATGTAGTCCAGGGAGGTACGTCTCAAGTCATTCACTCCAACATGGACAATGACAGAGTCATAACTGTACTTGTTGTGGAGCGACCTGAGTGCATGCGTTATGTGGCGGATCCTGGCACCCGACAGGCAGCTGACTGTAATTTTCTCCTTGTTCAACCTGGTGAGAGGGACATCAGTGTGCCGGACTATACAGTCACCTATGACTAAAGTGTTAGGTACATTGTCTTGCCTTAGGGGCTGTTGCTGGGTGGCACACTGATGTTGTGAACTATGTGACACTTTGGTTGTGAATGGTGTTTGCATTTCAGCTTCAGAGGTCCTTGCTGCTTGGGCAGGTTACAGTTAAGGGCCTCTGCATATGTGGATTTAGTGTTGCTATATGTGGGTGTTGGTGGTGTGGGTTTAGAAGGGCTATGTGTTGCTTGAGGTGTAGTGTGGGTGTTAACCTTCTCCTCTTGGCTGTCTAGCACAATCTTGGGTGGAGAGAGCTTTGCTTCCATTTTGGCTATGTAAGTGCATCTCTCACAGGTTGTAGTGTTGGGTGGTAGGAGGAGAGGGTTCTCTGTGTTCATGAGGCAATTGCTGCATTGCCCCAGTATACCCAGATTCACCAGGTGGACAGGAGAAATCACCGGATGCTGACCCTTGGACATGCCTGGTTTGGTGCTTTTTTGCTTTTTTTTTTTGTAAAGTACAGGAGCTGTTTTCCCTTACCTTAGCAAGGTACTTTGCAATTATAGGCTTTTTAGTGCCTACTATTAATTTCTCCTTATTAACAAGGAGAGTTGAGTGCTTGTATCGGTTTAAGGCTTCCTAGTGCTTTCCAGCAGATATTATAGAAAGTGCTAGTCACAGGGATGCTTAAAGTTAAGATGAAAAAAATGCACACTGCAGTGTGCACTAGAAAAGTTAGATGTGAACGTAGGTAACTTAAGTTTTACGTGTTTAAAAAGTTAAGGTTTAGTGGAGAGTTGCTATTTTTAAAACAGCAAGATGGGTTGAAAGGGGTGGTCACTTTTGTATTCTGGTACTATGGAATACAGTAGGATGGCCAATAAATTTAAATAGTTGAAGGGGAGGGATTTCAAAAATGATGATTTTGTGATTACTCACACAAGCCAGTGAAAGTAGAGAGGAAATGAGATATATGGTCAGATTAACATAAGAGGCAGACAACTAGAAAGACAGTGGTATTTAACAAGACAACTAACTGAGTGGGAGGGCAGAAAAAAATTCTGCCTGACTCAGAAGAGAGAGAGCTGTGGTCTCTTTTGAAGTTTTAATATGCTGTTAAAGCAGAATGCAAGTAAAACACAAGGTAAAGAAAACAAACCACAGTATTCAAAATATAGAAAGGCAATAAAGTAATACAAAAAATAAAAGCAAACTAACCTTTCCTTCACAGCAAAGTGTAGCAGAGTCTGGATGAGCCTTTCTGGTAAATAAATCATCACGCCAGCTATTTATGCTGACATTCCTGGCTTTTGTCGAGGAACAAATTATTTACGATTAATCCCATAATTTATACCTTGATGAAATCAAAATTTGGAAGAGGTATTTGGATGATTGCTGGTTGGTGTGGAGGTCCGATGTTGATTATTTACATGAGTTTGTAGATTATTTAAATGAAAACAAATGGGGAATTGAATTTACGGTTAATTATGATCCAAATAATATCATCTTCTTGGATGTTATGGTTGGGAGAAATCTTGATAACACACTCTCCACTCAGGTACATTGTAAATTTCCCCAATACAATTCCCTCCTCCATGCAACCAGCTATCATCCTCCTCATGTCTGCAACAATATTCCTAACTTCCACTTTATACGGGGAAAACGTATCTGTTCTGATGAACATTCATATGATCATTTTAAACAAGATCTTATCTCTAGATTTAAAGATAGGGGCTATCAAGCTGGTTATATATATATCGGGCTTCCAACACAGTTGACAACTTGGCCAGGGCTGATCTCCTTCAATATGAAGCCAAAACCGATCATGACAATTCTACCATTAGATTTGTAACTACATATGGTAGGAATACCAATTCACTTATGCAAAGTGTTCGACGCCACTGGAATATGTTGCTGGCTGACCATACTTTGTCTGACATCTTACCTGCTACATGTTATTTTTCTTTCATAAAAGGCAAGCATCTGGTTTCTTATTTCAATCACTACAAACATCACACATCATCTGATATGTCCCTAACACAAACTACTTTATTGGGGGATCGGTTGATTGGTTGCTATCCCTGTGGCCACTGTTCCTATTGCTCTAAAATTACTAAATCAAAAACTTTTAGCAGTAGTAACACTGGTCATGTTTTTAATGTTGCTTTTTATGCCAACTGTCAGTCAGACTGGGTAATTTATTTAGCCACATGCCATTGTTCGGCATTCTATGTAGGGCAAACTTCATGTCCCGTGAAGTTTCGGATGGGTGAACACTTTTGTGATATTAGACATAAGAAAAACATGAATGCCTTATACAAACACACAGTAATACATCCAGCTGCCTCCTTTAACTTTGTCATTATTGACAGAATTACAGCACACAGTTCCAATAAAGTTGGCTGGCATCATATTTTGAACCAGAAAGAGAAAAAGTGGATTTTCAAATTAGGGGGATTATTTCCACCAGGACTAAACGAGAATCTTTAATTGGATCATGTGATTTGAATTAAGTTATATATGGGAAATGTTTGATACTAACACATTTACACTGAGGAAGGCATAGACGTTTTTTGCCGAAACCGGTCTGTGTTGCATGGTTATGTAGTTTTTTACTACTAGCCTAATAAAGTAAATTGATGCTACAGCTGCTGGTCTCTCTTTTTTTGAATTTCAGTATACCACAACCACGGAGTCGGTTATTGCTATTATACAATGACATTATTTAAGAAAAAAATACTTACTTTTCTTAAATAATGTCTTTGTATAATGGCGCATTACTGTTCTTCCGCTGGTTGTGGTACACTGCTTCCCTGTTTTGATGTACTGAGCATGCTTATGGGACTTTTGTCCCACGCATGCCCAGTACATCAATGCTTACAAACAGAAGCAATGGAGAAAAGAAAGTCTCCGTTGCTCCGTTTTTTTTTTTTTTTTTTTATTTGTTAAAAAAAAAATGTTTTGAGCACTTTATACCAACGGAAAAAAGTCCAGGTGACCAGACCTTTTTCCACTGGTATATTGTGGGATTTACAGCATTCTGGCCAATCTGCGTGCACGTTTTGGAATATTAATGGGGGGGTCATTTTATAATTTGGTATAATTATATACAAATATATAAAACAATGGGGATTGATTTGAATTTTCATGTTCTTACAGAGGTAGGCAATGAAATCAGCTTTTCCATGAAAAAATAAAGTAATCTGGGTGGATTTTTCTCATCTTAAAATTTATTATTGAATCCTGGACTTCCTCTAGGAAAATTCTGACCCAAGATTACTGATTATACTGTCAGAAAGTATGCTAGGAATGAAGTCACTCAGAAAATTGTCTATGGCTGATATCCTTATACGTGAATGCACATATTCCTTTTTAGGCTTAGTAGTATTCTAACAAAGT
Source organism: Protopterus annectens (assembly GCF_019279795.1). Lineage (NCBI taxonomy): Eukaryota > Metazoa > Chordata > Ceratodontiformes > Protopteridae > Protopterus > Protopterus annectens. Next base: position 358,028,387 of record NC_056741.1, read on the forward strand.
GTATTGTGGCTCTCCATTTACAACATTGTTTTAATTTGGCAAGAGTTTTGAAGGAATTACTGCCCACTTAGAATATGCTTGACCTTTAATTGATTTGGGTACACACTGGTTAGAAGTTTGTTATGTTAAGCTCAAACTGTACCTTTATTAAAAAGTTACATTTGTAATGATTACTCTGACATTAGTTTACTGTTGAGATGTGATATACAACATTCAAGAGGTGAGATTTTTCCTACCAGCATACACTGACAAATATATAAAACATCTGTAGAAACTTGGCCACATCAGGTTGCTTTAGATTTTACACAAGGTAAGCGCAATTTTTTGGGTTGCATAAGCTCACCAGACATTTGGTAACAAGTGCATTTATGTCACAGAATTCTAGAGCAGTCTGGTCAAATATTACAGAGCAAGACATATCAAACTTTAAAAATCATTGCTATGCACAATGTAGAATTAGCACCCAAAACAACTGTAAAATCATATTAGGACAAACACTCAGTGAAGCTTCTGACCTGTAACTCTATGGATATGTATTAAATTATTATATAAGATTAAATTAGGGAAACCACTGTTATATTGTGCTGTGCTGATAAAAGAAAGCTCGGTAGCGGGGTTTGAAAGAGGGGAATACTAGCACAGCTGCTCGAAACAGGCTATGTGTTAAATTCAGAGATATGCAAATGAGCTGCTAATGAATGATTTGCCCTCAAAGCCCTGTACTCCTCCCTACAAGGGCATCCACTGAAGTTGGTGCACATTAAAATTGTTAGTGGTGATACTTTTTATGCTCTTCCACAGCTAAAATGCAATAAACTAAAAAAAAAAACCTCCTGGAGGTTATCAGAGACATTATCACTGCAGCGCTGCTAACCTAGTTGCCCTACCTTAATAGCAAGTGACTCATTAGCAGCTCATTTGCCTATCTCTGGATTTAATACACACTGTGATTAGAAAAACTGCTAGTACACCATGTACCAAACCCTTCTATGCAATTCCAGACGTTATTTACAGACACATACGCACACACACACACACACACACACACACACACATATATATATATATATATACATATATATATATATATATATATATATATATATATATATATATATATATATATATATATATATATATATATATATATATATGGATCCCTAATTGACTGAATCCCATTTGACTGAGACCATAAGACTGAAATTTCAAAATACTGAAAAATAACTTGACTGAAACCCATAAAACTGAAATCTTACAATGCTAAATTTCAACATACTGAATTGTAAAGTGGACAATATAAAACCAGAATAGGTGGCAGGCTGTGCCCCCCACCCCCCAACTATATATACTAACATCAGGATTGCACTACAATGGGGAAGAGGTATATGGGGAGTGGTGGTTATCTGAATCATAGAAAAAAAAACACATAACACTATTCTACATTTAAGTAGGAGGGCAACCCATGCACCGCCCCCAGGTGGGGAGCTGTGCTCCCTCACCCCTGCTACTTATATATACCAACTCGGAGGTCGCACTATCACAACAACAGCAACACACCAACTTCTACGCACCCCACAATCCCATTACACACCCACGAGAAACACACACTACACAAGTAAAACAATCACCACTCTTAACATCTATATACACACACCCTCACCTACCTACTCTAACCTACTCCTACAACTTCCAAAAACATTAAAAAAACACATTCCTATCTAAAATCCTGAAATACTGCATACTTACCTGGATCTCTGAACATAACCACACATCGACTGCTATCATCAACTCGGATAAACCACTATGCCTTAAAGTGACAGCAGACTAAAAAACAAACTGCGGAATACCTACAGCACATTCAGCAACCTCAGATTCGACAAAGGGCAGTTTTGAACAACTGCAGTTTCTGCATTCTGGTCTGAAGATACTGAAATTTAGTATGTCAGTATTTCAAGATTCAGAAGTGGACCCATACAGACACACACAGACACACACATATATATATATATATATATATATATATATATATATATATATATATATATATATATATATATATATATATATATATATATATATATATATATATATATGGGATAACTACATAATCTCGAAAGTTTGAAATATCGAATTTCAAACTTTTGAGACAATATAGCTAAAACCCCTAAATACTGAAAGACCAGAAGCGCGAATTTCAAAATCCCAATGATCGGAGATGTTGAAGTAGCACTTCTGGTGTTGCGGTTTGTGAATGGATAGGTGGAAGGTCAGGTAAGTATCTGTGTTTAAGTGTGTTGGTTAGCGGCTTTAGTGTGTAAGTGTGTGGTGGTGTTTTCGTGTGTTTCTCTGTGTAATGCAACCTTGGAGTTAGAATATTTAAGTAGGGGGGTATGTGGGGTGCAGCCCCCCACATGGGGGTGCAGGGGGACTTGCCTCCCTGCTTGTCTGTAGTGTAGGTTTGTGTGTTTGTGTTCTGGGAGAAGGTGTATGTATGTGTATGTGCATGGGGTATGTTGAGTGTGGTATTCAGGAGTTTCAAATTTGTGGTTTTGGTCTTTCGGTCTTCACGTCTTTCGGGTATTTGGTCTCGGGCTTCTGGGCATCGGTAGTTTAAGCATTCAGGATTTAGTAGTGATTCTATATATATATATATATATGTATATATATATATATATATATATATATATATATATGTATATATATATGTATGTGTGTGTGCATATATATATATATATATATATATATATATATATATATATATATATATATATATATATTTATATGCACTATGATGGTCAAGGGCTCTGTGTAATGATCCACACCATTACCTGGACTAATATGTGAGAGTTGATTGGCCCAAGAGCATAAGACAAGTGCAATCTGCTGTCTCAGGTTATGACCATCTCTTGTCATATAACTTAAAATATTTATAACTGAACTGCTGCACGACAAGTTAATAACACCTGCCTCCCCAGGATTTCACTTACCTTGTGTTCCACTGCTATCCTGCCAACAGATTTTGAAATTTGACCTAGATTAATTTTGCACACATACATACATGATTAACTTTACACACACACACACACACACACACACACACACACACACACACACACACACACACACACACACACACACACACACACACACACACACACACACACACAATGTTCCTAGTAATGGATAATGATGCCATTCTGTGCCTTGCACCTTATTCATGTCCTTACAGTAACACACTGCCACCAGTTACACAAATCTAACACACACCAAGAAAAGTTACTATGCCCATTCTCAGAATCAGACAACCCTTATATATCCATAAGGCAAGGCTAAAGCAGTCACCCTTTGAAAGACATATATCAACATTTAAAATTTCACCATTTCTACATACATACTCTTATCCTAATAACAAAACTGCTCCCCATTAACTACTGAATTTGAATTCTAGGTTGCTTTGCTTAAAATAAATATTAGAGAAGGCACTTTGAAAATTACTAAATATACATGCAGTTGCACAGCTGCACAGTTGCATAGAATAACACAAAATAAAAGACAGAACAATGCTAGCTACATTGTCTTGCTACTGTTACTTCTTAAAGGCATACTGTGAACTGTCTGCCTGTGACTTAATAGAATTTAACATTTGTAGAATTCTCAGGCAATGCATTTCAGTCATAAGCTCTCAGACCAAAACTATCTACAGTGTTATTTATGATTAAGTTGTTCTTTGAAATTAGAAGAATCTCGGTAATTGCAGAATATCTAATTGGATGCCTGGGTAACATTGAAATTATATATTTAATGGAGTATTTTTGACAAATCTCTTAATTCAGGAGTCCAGCATTTTTAGCTCCTATTTGGTTACAGTCCATTTGTGTAAATAGCCTTCCAATGGAAGTATCAGGCTTAGAAAAAGCAGAAGTGCTCTGTTCCATATATGTCTATTTGAAATCAGTTTCAAAGCTGTAATTCTTTTTACAAAAAATGGATGAGTTCTTCTGCAGTCTTACATATTTTACACATTTTATATGAAACCAACTACAAGCGAAGAGCCACCAAGCTGTAAAGACAAATCCTTTATTAAACACTGATACTTTGGTTAAAATAACAAATCAATTAATCCATACGTAAGCGCTTTCATTTAACATATATTAAACTTCATCAGACAAAATATCTATCATGACTTCACTTCCTTTTATACTATAGGTTCATTCATTAAAATTGAAATAATTTTAGGCTTTTGTAAAAGGAAAAACTTCAAAGATCAATACATGTTAGGTTCAAGTAAGGCACCCTTTATTACTTGCAGCAAGGAGACAAAGCATGTAGGTACAAGGTTTGTCTAACTTTCTGGTGGTCAGTATATTATTCTTATACAACTCTCTTCATGTCACATAGAAAATGTTACTAATTTACTGCTGATGTAGTTGGACACAGCTTTCTATATGTTACACAGAAAATGTTACCAAGCTTATTGCTGACATGGTCAGATTATTGCTGTCTTGCAAAAACATTTGAGAAAAACAACCTGGCCTTGGGCTTATTTTAGCCCACCTTGTCTCTTCAATTCTTCCATTGTACAACTCTAATACATGCAATACATTTTGTCTAGATTCAAGGTACATTTCTAGCTTTGGTACAAGTAGTGCTGACTATAGTTTAAGCTTTCAAACATCTATTGTTTTCTTTATCAAGACTTCTAGCAGCTGCACATTTTCTCATGGCATTAGCAGAAATAGAATGTCTCTTATTAAGTAGTAGCTGCACATATTTTCATTGCATAAGCAGAATAAAGTGTCTTTTATTAAGTTTCTAATAGCTGTGCAGATTCATGCAGTATGAACAGAATAAATGTATTAACCCTTTTAAGCCTTTAATGTACTAAGCATGCACATTGCTATTATGCATTTTCCTAACATTTCCCCCCTTTTAATACTTTTATTCTACTTTCAAAACAAGTATAAACAGTTTTTTCTTCCCTTAACCTCTTCCTACTCAGAATTTGCAGTTAAGAGAGTCATTTAGTTTAAACCCATGAAAGCATGTTCAATTTTTCAGTACCTCTTCGAATTTGGCATCTTAGTATAAGGTTTCCAAAACTGAAATGTCTACAAAATTTTTGATTAGTCCTTTTATGCAGGAGATGCAGCAGCACCCACACACCATCACTAGAGCTATCCCTACACAGATGGCAATCAGAATGTTCATCAGGATACTGCCCCACCCCCCAAACAATTTCTGGAAAAAGTCCATCAATGGATTTGGTCCTGGTTTGGTCATGGCCGACACCTGCTGGATTACCTCAAGATGGTTATCTATCTCGTGTTTGTGGTCAGGAATATATGAACAGCACTCCTCCTGGATTAAAGCACACGTACCTCCTCTTGCCGCTAGGGTGAAGTCAAGAGCCATGCAATTTTGAAGTACCACTGTTCTCATGGCAGTCAGTTCATCGGTTACCAATTCTAGGGCAGAAAAGGTTGTATGACTCATTATTTCGAGAAGTTTAGACAATTTTCTCAGTTCCCAGATTGATTTCATTGCTCCATATGCTGGTAATACACCAATTCATGGGTAGCCATTTATATGCTTTTCTTCTGCATATAAAGTAACAATCTTCCACTTTAGTAGTAACTTTACTATACCCTTGCTCTGCATGAAACATTTTTCTGTCGATTATAGACAGTTGTTTGTAGCGATCAGCATTAAGTTTTACTTCTTTAATTGTCCTATGCATCAGTTCAACAAATGAATCATAGCTTGTGTTGCAATAGAATTTGATGTTATCGGATTTAGTGTAGCATCTATAGGGAACAGTTACATTGCAATAGCTCCAAACCACCTTGACTGTATCATTCTTATAAAAACACACAGTTCCTTTCTGTCGAATAGACAAGTGCAATGCTACCTTATCTTTTGATGTGACATCTGATGTATCATGAATTAAGTTTTCCCAGGTCTTGTTAGCCCCTAGGGGAACTGCAGTTAACAGTAGCCCCCCCATATGCTGTTGGTAAAGCCGTGCAAATCCAGCAATTTGAAACATTGAAGGTTTCAGCATACACATATTTAATTGCCTGGTAAGTATTAAAGTTCAGGTGCCACTCTGCACGCTTATTTAGTTCTACTTGAGTGGCTGAGAAAAGAAATGGCCACAATAAAAATATTATTGTCACCAGTACAGTCAACAGGATGGTCATGTAATATTTTTGTGGAAACGGTTGTTCTGCATTTCCGTTTTCTCCGGTTCTTCCAAGTAGGTGTATTTGGATCTTACTGGATTCTGTCATCTTATTTTGGACACGTGATCTTATTCTCTGCCCTAATAGGACCTTCAGCACCAATGGTTTCTTCATTGGGTTTGAGACGGATCAGTCCTATTGATCTGACCCTCCTTTGTAGCCAGACTTTGTGCTTAGGGTCCCGATGGAGAGGTAAGATCTTTGTCCAATTCAAAGTTCTTTACCAGCTTGCAGGTGTCAGGTGTATCCATGAAGCTCGTTCTGCTATTTTGACTGCAGTAGGTGTCAAAAGAAGCACCTGGTAGGGACCTTCCCCCCTTGGCAATGCCCAGTTATTTCACTTCACAATTTTAATCCATACCCAGTCTCCTGGCATCACTGCCACTTCCAATGTTTCAGTTTGTTTTTTATCTAAAACAGAATTTGACTGCAACAGATGTTTAGAACTCAACAACTTTTTCATATGTTCAGCTAGTGTAAAATCAGCTTCCTGGTCAGATGACATGAGAAGTTTCCACTGGGGTGTATAATAAGCTCTTCCAAACAGTTTTTCAAAAGGAGTCAATCCTTTTCTGTAGGGACAGTTCTCATGCTCAACAGTGCCAGGGGTAAACAATACAACCAAGTTTTTCCTGTCTCAGCTATTAATTTTCTCAATTTACTTTTTAATATACCATTATGCCTTTCAACCAGCCCTGCAGACTGTGGATGGTATGCTCAATGATTTTTAAAAGAAATACCAAAATGCTTACTTAACTGCTATATGGTTTGATTTACAAAAAGTGTACCATTGTCACTGTAGATTCTTTCTGGAATGCCAAACCTAGGAATAATTTCCTTGACAAGTACTTTTGCCACTATAGCTGCATCCGAATTTTTGGTTGGAAAGGCTTCCACCCACCTGGAAAACATATTTATAATGGCAAGACAATACTTTTTATTTTCACATTTGTTCAATTCTATGAAATCCATACAGATAGTGTGAAACGAATATGGTGGTGTGGGGAAACACCCTTGCTTGGACTTTATCGCCCCCTGTGCATGATGTTTGTTACAAATCTGACACATCAAACAAAAGTTTTTAGAGTAGTTTGTAAATCCGTACGTTGTGAACACTTGGTTCACCAGCTGTACCATCCCCCCTGTTGAGACATGGCATTCCCCATGGCTAAACAATGCTGCATAGCGAAACAAATTAGAAGGTAGTATCGTTTTTCTTTCTTTAGAGATGTACAGCCCTTTTTCGAGGATTGCTCCTCGTTTTATCCATCGGTTTTATAGCTTGCGTAGTGAGTGTCTGCATTGTTTTTAACATGTCTAGATCTAAGGTTTCAGATGGTTGCAATTCCTTATTTAAAAGAAATACTTCTGTGGCCGCTTGTTTTGCAGCTGTATCAGCTCTCGCATTACCTTTTGAAATCCTATCCTGTTGCTTGGTGTGAGCTGTACATTTGCAAATGGCCACTTTCTGAGGTAACTGAATAGATTCTAAAAGATCTAAAATAAACTGTGCATGATTTATAGGTTTGCCAGTAGATGTTATCATTCCCCGGTTTTTCCACTGTTGTGCAAACACATGTACAGTGGAAAAAGTGTACTGGCTGTCAGTAAAGATGTTTACACATTTACCCTTTGCTAGGGTACATGCCCATGTCAGGGCAATCAATTCTGCTGCCTGTGCAGATAAATAGTGTGGTAAAGATTTTGCTTCTACAATCTCAGTATCAGAGACTACTGCATATCCTACTAGGTTTTTTCCTGCAGGACCCCTTTTGCACGAGCCATCCATGTAATATGTCACCTCGGCATTGTCCAAGGGGACATCCGTGAGATCTTTTCTAGGTAGGGTCTTTTGCTCAATTACCGGCAGGCAGCGATGGGGTGTGCCATCTGCAGGGGATGGGAGCAGTGTAGAAGGGTTCAAAGTTGTACATCGTTCAATTGTCATATGAGGTTGGCTCAACAATATAGTCATGCAGGAAAGATGCCTAGCAGGGGAGAGATATGCCACTTTTTCTTACAGTAAAATGATTGCAACTGCATGGGGCACTCTCAAAGTGAGAGGGTGGAACAAGACTACTGAGGCTGAAGCCTGCACTGCCATTGCAGCTGCTACTACTGCTTATACACAGTGGGGTAAGGATCGTACCACTGGGTCCAGTTGTGATGTAAAGTAAGCGATGGGGCGTTGCTTATCCCCATGCTGTTGTGTTAATACTGATGTCATGTAACCCTGCTTGCAATCTACAGTCTGGAAAAAATGTTTATGATAGTTTGGCAATCCCAGAACTAGTGAGGACACTATTAACTGCTTTAGTTTACAAAAGGCAGACTCTGCCTCTGGTGTCCATTGTAACAAATCCTGCGCTGCCATAGGTGTCTTATATATATGGTCAGTTAAGTGTGCTGATTCCAAAGCATAGTTTGGAATCCAGCTTCGGCAAAAATTAGTTGTACCCAGGAAGGACATCATTTCCTTCTTGGTAGTGGGTTTTGGTGCTTGTAAAATTGCTACTTTTCTGTCCTCATCTAACATTCTACCTTCCTTGGATATTACATATCCTAGGTATTTAACCTGTTTTTTCCAGAGCTGCAGTTTGTCTTTGTTTACCTTATGTCCCTCAGCAGCTAAAAATCGTAGAAGTGCAATGGTATCTTCCTTACAATCCTGCTGGGTGGGGGCCGCCAGAAAAATGTCATCAACATAAAGTAAAACCTGGCTACCTCTTGGTGGGTTGAATCCCGCCAATTTGCTTGCCATTTCTTGTGAGAATATCATTGGACTTTCACAATATCCCTGTGGTAGGCATGTATATGTATATCTGTTTCCCTGAAATGTAAATGCAAACCAATACTGACTATCAGGGTGTATCAGTATCGAAAAGAATGCTTTGCTAATGTCTACCACAGAAAAATATTTTTGTTGAGGTTTTAAGTCATTCAACAGGGTGTGTGGATCTGGCACTATGGGTGCCCTTGGTATTACCGCGTTATTTACAGCTTGCAAATCCTGGACCATACGCCATTCTCCATTGGCTTTTTTAACTGGAAATAAGGGTGTGTTACATGGTGAATCGGGAGATTCTATTAGTATCCCTCCTTTAAGTAAGGATGCTATAATAGGCTTTATCCCTGCCTCTGCATCTTTTCTTAAAGGATACTGTCTTTTTTGTGGTCTGAATGCTGACTTTGGCATGATAGTGACTGGCCCCACTGTACAAATGAGTCCTACATTTGATTTCCCTGTTGACCAGAGAGTCTCTGGTATACCTCGCAAGGCGTTTTCTTCCTCCTTTAATAGGAGTGTCCATCAGCTGTCTTTTCTAGATTGCAAGTGCACAGCTGGGTTGGTCTGAGTTATCCAATTCAATTTTTGTACTTGTATCCCCTGTCCTGACAGTTCTAGTTCTGACTGTTTCTCCCATCTCGTGGCTTTTTCTCCTAGGTCTGCCCATTTTATATTTTTGTTTTTAGTTAAACTAACATGTGGTAATCGATTAGATCTATAAAGTGCAAAAAACTCCTGGGGCAGTGAACAGCTGGCTACACTGTTCCCTTCTGTGTCCCAGTGCAGGTTACGCAGCATCAATCTATTTGTATGATTCTTAAATAATTCTTTCTCATATTCTTTATCAGGTCCTGGTGTGTTACAAAAATACAGGGTACAGTGCAACAGGTGTTGCTTGTCAATGTCAAGGGAGGGAAACTTACTGATGGCTATGCTCATTAGTTCTTCGGTCACAGTCCCTGGACCAGTCGTAACCAAGTCCTGGCTGTACCAGTAAAACATTTCACACTCCGATTGCACCACAAAGGTATTATTTTGTCGCTGTGCTTCCATACCCTGCATGGTTGGGACTACTGCTATACCAAATATCTGCATGAGGTCTCTGCCCAAGAGATTTACTGGGCATTTTGCAGAAACTACAATTTTGCTTTTCTGTGTTAATCCTGAAACTGGATCAGTTATTGCAATGTTATGGGAGAGAGGCTCCCGATACAGCTGTCCATTAGCTGCTTTGACCAGTATGTAATCAGGTGACTCTATGTTTTCTGGTAGTTTGGAGGGGTGTATCAGGGTCCGTGATGCCCCTGAATCACACAAAAATTTGACCTCCCTTCCTTCTACCAAGAGTGTAACTTCTGGTTTTGTGCCTACTAAATAGAGTTCTAAGCTCAACAAAGCTAGGTCTAATATTCCGTTTTCTTCATTGTCACTAACTTCCTGCACTTCCTCTACTCCCTCTTTCACATTCTCATTTGTCCTTTCTTTGCTAGCCCCTTCTAGTGATTCTTGACTATCATATAGTCAGTCCTCATCCTCCTTGTCTTCCGTTGTTGCCTTCTTATTTTTCCTGCAATCCCTTGCCAAATGTCCCTTTTTACCACATTTAAAACATTCTCCCCTTTTCTTACGCCCTTCAAAGTCCTCTGATCTCTGATCAGACTGCTTGTTTCCCTGTGCGTTTTTCTTGCCCTTTTTCCCAGACTGTACTACATAAACTTCCGCTCCGTCTTCTACAGAAAATACTTGAGCTTTCTTTTTCTTTTTGCTATTAAAATGCCTTTCTGCATGTCTAGCATATTTAAGTAATGATTTAAACCTGCTGGCATAATGGTCTACCATGTGTTTTGTAATAAAACTGCTTATAGGTGCACTACTGCCTTTAAAAAATGCATTCTTTAATTGCTGTTCATATGGGGAATCTTGCGTTTGATCTTCAGGAACCTGCATTCCAGAGTGGTTATTAAAACATTCTAACAATCTGGCATAGTACCGGTCAATTGTTTCACCTTCTTGTTGGATGCATTGATTAATGCAAGTCCAGTCTGCCCTAGGTTTCCATGTTTCAGAGATGCGGTCTGTAAGACCTTTTACTCTTGTGTCTAATTCTGCACTGCTATGTGGGAGGGGTCTTTGTGCAGCATCACGAGGGTTCCAGTTGCCACAAATCATGTACCAATCTGGCCCTACAATTTGTCTAACTACTTTTTCTACTTCTTCTCCATTTAAGTTATAACTTAACCTCATTCCTTGTAAGTCTTCTGAGAATTTTCTAAAATTAATCTTCGGATGGGGAATTCCCACAGTGGCTTTCCGGATATCTTCCAGAGTCCAAGGTCTATATACTAAGATAGTTGGATCCTGATTGTCCTGACCTGCCTGAGTATTAGGTACTTCTATAAGCGGGCATATTTCTTCTTTTTCTCCTATAGGTAGTGAATTCTTAACTATTTGCCATAACTCAATATCTTCTTCTGAATTACTTGCCGTTGTTCGGGACCTGGTCCCGATGGGATCTCTGATTTTAGTCTTAGTTTTATAATATCTCTATCTTCAGTGACCACAGGATATAGTGGGGGTGGACTAACCTGTTCACTCGCTTCATATTCTGGTAAGGGAGGTGGAGGTGCTGATGCTATTACTAAGTTATTATCCTCCTTATCTAAAAACATTGCTTTTGAATCTTTGTTCTTTTGGTCCCTACAGTTTACTTCCTCCAGCCACCTGTGTGCTTGAGGAATTCCTAACCACCGTTGCTTTTTTACTTGACCCTTGGAATCGTTTTTGAGTTTTTTGATAAGTTTGATAAGCGAGGACTTTTCTAATTTTCCGTCGAATTCATATTTATTAACCCATTTTGAAAAATATCTAATATTATCGGCGCATTGCGACTGCATATATTTTGCGTCTTCCGTTAACGGCGGGTTCTGGGGTGTTTTTGTGCAATTATTACCCATTTTATTTTACCTTTGATTGTTACGTAACTTCTCTTAATTTTAACGTGTACCACAGATTTTGTAATAGTCTCTTCAGAATGACTGCCTACTTATTCTGTTTCTCCTGATCTATGACAAGACAGTACTCTTTTTTTATCCCTGACTGTAAGAAAAATACAATCTGATAAAAAATAATACACATCTAGTCCCTGATCTGAAACAGAAAACAGAAAAAAGTAGATTCACCTTACCTGAGCCCACGTGATTGATCACTGATTCGCGGAGACCCGTCCTTCAGTCACAGATCAGAAAGTGGCTGGCCTCTTTTGACGACAGTTCAGTTGGAGGACTTTTCATATAAGAACCTATTTGGTTTCTTCCCCGTACGGTTTCAGCCACCTGGCCGTCTGATCCGAGGCGAAGAGAGGGTTCCAGTCCGAAGGACCAATCTGTAAAAGGAAAAATTTCAAAGATCAATACACGTTAGGTTCAAGTAAGGCACCCTTTATTACTTGCAGCAAGGAGACAAAGCATGTAGGTACAAGGTTTGTCTAACTTTCTGGTGGTCAGTATATTATTCTTATACAGTTCTCTTCATGTCACATAGAAAATGTTACTAATTTACTGCTGACGTAGTTGGACACAGCTTTCTATATGTTACACAGAAAATGTTACCAGGCTTATTGCTGACATGGTCAGATTATTGCTGTCTTGCAAAAACATTTGAGAAAAACAACCTGGCCTTGGGCTTATTTTAGCCCACCTTGTCTCTTCAATTCTTCCATTGTACAACTCTAATACATGCAATACATTTTGTCTAGGTTCAAGGTACATTTCTAGCTTTGGTACAAGTAGTGCTGACTATAGTTTAAGCTTTAAAACATCTAATGTTTTCTTTATCAAGACTTCTAGCAGCTGCACATTTTCTCATGGCATAAGCAGAAATAGAATGTCTCTTATTAAGTTTCCGGTAGCTGCACATATTTTCATTGCATAAGCAGAATAAAGTGTCTTTTATTAAGTTTCTAATAGCTGTGCAAATTCATGCAGTATGAACAGAATAAATGTATTAACCCTTTTACGCCTTTAATGTACTAAGCATGCACATTGCTATTATGCATTTTTCTAACAGCTTTGTACAGCTCTTACATTTTTTCCTGAAAAATAGTTACATTGCCTATGCTTAAATCACCTCACCTGCATGCTCATCATCTAGCAAAACCTTTACCAGGTTGCCTGTTCAAGCCCAGGTGACATGAGTTTGACTAACAGCACAGGCACTTGACATCATAAGCAGGTAAGATGGGTGTGTCCATTTGGGGATAAGGCAGTGGTTCCCTTCTGACATATGACACTTCTCCAATGACAGAGCCTCAGCTGGAGAGCGGATGCTTATCATGATGCAAGGAGCTGGTGCAGGGAATCTTGGGCATGTGATGATATCCCTTATTGGTGTATGTGGGTAAGCATACCTGCATGGACAGAAGGGGTTAGACAGTCTTTACACTGATGCAGGTGCTTATATCAACACCAGGGAAGGAGTTAAGCCCTAAATGAAAAAAAAAAATGCTTTCATTGTTGGGATGATGGTGAGAGCACACCCTCATAGCTGCCTATAAGCTGAGCTCTCTCTCAGGCAACATGAATGTCTTTTTGATGGAAGGCTTGGTTGTCAGCAGATACAGGTGCAAAGGTATTACAAAACATTTATTAGGCTGAAAGTGCATATGTGATACTACTACACCTCCATAATTTATAAAAAAAAACAAAAAAGTAATAAAGACACATGATTTTGTCTAAAGATATGTACATATATTGTTTTCTGAGGGAGGTAGAAGAGGTTTTGAAAAAAGTACTAAAGTGGAAAATTATACCATCAATGAATCAGATGCAAATAACAAAGAGGTTCTGTTCCCTATACCGAGATAGTTCAAATGAGGGTTAAGTTAGAAAGCTAAGTTGATTACAAACAGCAAAGAAAGGATGAAAATCAAAGTCTGGTATTTGATGATGTTGTTTAATGTGTTCCTTAAATGTCTGGCATTGATTGAAGAGGATAAGATGGACAGTCCTTAGGAGCTGAAAGAAGCTATGGATCAGCACCTGCAGGAAATTCATGAGAAACTGGAAATAACTTTAAAGCATTCAGATCATCTAGAACAAAAATGTAATAAGGAGGCCTAATTTGTGAATTTATGGAGTTTTGGAAGGTGAACAAAACCTGAATTAGTGGAACTATGTTAAAAGTAAAATGGAAGCTTGGACTGGGTTCTAAACAGATGCACTAGCTGTTGGATTGACCAAAAGAGTGACATTACCAGAGACTGCGAAATTTAGGAATACTATGGCAGTTCTGTTGTTTTTACATCATGTTATACGAAAGAGTAAGTATTGTGGAGAGTGTGGCTACCAGCATGGCAGATGGTGGCTGGTTATCCAGTGTTTATTGAAGCATGATTAACCAGAAGTGGTTTTACATTAGTGATTCATAGAAGAATCCATCAGTGTAAAAGGAGAAAACTGAAGTTCAAATTCCCATTTCAGTAGTGTTAAAAGTATATTGAAATGGTAAAATGATGAGCTTAAAGAGTCAACAAATACAGAATGCCCCTTACATTTGATTCAGATATTTGTTAAACAAACAGATAAAGGGGTAAGGTCATACAGATATCAGATGAGGACAAAGATAAATGGGAGAAAAAAATCAAAATAGGTAGAAAATATCCCATTGATTTTATATGCTAAGACCTTTGTTATACATATGAGTGGAAGTTATACATTTACTTATATAAAATTAAATGAGGAGGCCATCATGGGGTGTCAGAAATGATAGGGATATAATGGAACTCAAGTCAGTAGGTAGAGATTGACCAGTGGCTTAGGCAGTTGACACTGCAAGCAGGGAGGAGAGGGATGCAGTTGCCACACAGAATACACAAACAACATTGGTAACAATAATGTCCAAAGCCACATCGCCGTCTGTTTCCATAAGGTACACCACCTTTATGTGGACTACTCAAACAACATAGTTACAGACGGCGATGCGGCTTTGGACATTATTGTTACCAACATTGTTTATGTATTCAGAACTCAGTGCCACTTAAATCTGAGAACAATTGCTTTGGAAGGAACAAACGTCATTTATAAACGGGATGTGGGGAAAGTCCTGATGAAACTTAGAAAGCCCAGTATAACCACTTCAATTTGGTCCTCAGGAAAGATTATCTGCACAGGAGCTACAAGTTGTTAATGAGTGATGCTGTTTCTGTTTTCTGAAGAAGTTGGGAGTGATACCGACGAAAAGCCTGCGTGTTGTGCTTAATAAAAGTTCATGCTTTCTGGGATTTATCGTTTTTTGTGATTGCTGAACCAGAGAAAAGTCCGTTGGTTTGGAGTGTATCCAGCTTTGGTTTCAAATTGAGCATGCACATCCCAACTGTAAAAGCAAGACTGCATGCATTAGTCTGTAGCACAAACCAATTGCAAGAGTCCAATATTCAAGGGGTTGTGGGTTTATATACCAGACTCCACAACTATACAGTACTGTTATTTCATCAATAATATTTTCATTAAATTGAAACCCCTTTACCAGTGGCACAAATGCCATGCTGTAAACTGTAATCTGTATAATTGGAATATGTATATATGCAATATATGCACATTTCAAGGATTACTTGCTGCAGTCTGTAGTATAGTATGCATTTGTTAAGAGGTGTAACTCTTAAATGTAAAAGTTAATCTGATAGAGTTAAACGATTGTATTAATGCATTGTATGTCACATATGAAGGTACTAATCTTATTTCTTTTTTCTCTCACACAACCCTTATCTCTCTTGTTTTATTTTATGTTGTTTATTAAAATAATTTTGTTTATTTTTTTCTTTTTTTTATGATTAATTATTTTCTTTTATGTTTAATTAGTTTTATGTTATTGTAAAAATTAATTTGTATTTTATTTTATTTTATTTTTTATTTATTTTTTTTTATTTTCTTGCTTTATTCTTATTACGTGTCATGAAAATGTGTCCATGTCATCCATGTGTACTACATCACTAAATGCTACACAGCACAGTGGGGTAAGCTGGCTTCACTGGATCTCCCTGCCCCCCTTCCACTGTTCCACTGGTTCCAGCACCAATGCCTAGCATGTCTGGGAGCCAACCTAACAGCACTTCCTCTGCTGCCCCTACAGTACTTGCACACTCAGGTAGTCCAGCTCAGGAGGCTGACCGGGAGCAGTGGTGGAGGTGGTGATTTTATTACCCACACCAACTTGCCAGGGATAATGCGTAGGGTGGTATGCCATACAATTGGTGCATGCCTACACCGGCTGAAAAGGCTGCAGTCCCTCATTTTGCATAGTACTAGGAGGAAAATACATCAAGTACTCTAGCCACACGCAGAGTGTGGTGACAGCAATTACAATTCAGTGAGTGAGGACTCAATTCTCGCTGTCTTCCAGCTTGATGAGTATGGGTTCTGGATGTCCCCACCCTCACCACAATGATGGTGTCCTCCAACCTTTTGTGTCCATCACCATCCCTGTCACTTGTCTTGTTTGTCTTGTCTGTCTACATTTGCTTTCTCACCAACCCAGTTTACCTCACCAAGACATACCTATGGCCTTTCCCCAACTTTCCTCTTTCTCTGAAATAAGAAATAAATGGTTACTTGTCCCACAAAAAAAAAAAAAAAAAGAAATTGTCACATGCATAGCTGTCCATTTCACACACGTGTCTTCTTTTGGTCCAATTGGCTATACAACATGATTGTGTTGTGGTCACCCCTATCTCTGGAGGTAACAGTCCAAATTCAGTTAATATTTGCACATATGTTCACTTTACACTGTTAAATAAATGGATAGCTATGCTTCTTTCCTACCTCCATCCTGCACATTCCTGTCATGCTTTCCCTCCAGTCTTCCCCCTGCGTGCTCCCCATTTCACCACTGTCTATCTACTCCAGTTCACCACTTTAATCCATTTTTGTGTGTGTGGTGTATTGCATAACAGGAACAGCAAGGTGGATGACAACAATATACATAAACACCGTTGATGCAGCAACAAACAACAGGCACATATATAAACAAATCATGTTGTTGCATTATCACTCTGTAATGAAAAGTATTTAAAAGTATTTAAAGTTACTTTTTTACCCCTCTTTTACACCAAAGACCCAAGGAGTTGGTTTAGAAGTTGTTGTGGTTAAGAGACAAAGTACTAACTGTCAAACTTTCAATTAAGCTTTGCTTTGTGCACTGTAGCTTAGCTACATTGCACTGCTTAGCTACACCAAACGTGTATCACACATCTGTATGCACTTTAACCATTGCACAAACCCACTGATCACTGTGCTATGGCTGTTTGTTGTTATTATGTTTATACTGCTCATTTTACATGTCATTTCATTACAAAATCATGGAAACATTACAAAATGAGGACCTTAATACAATGCATATCTAATACAATGTCGCCACATTGCAAACATCCATCCTACTGTTTGCATTGCAATTCAATAACAGTACATTTCGGTATTTCCAATATCAACCACAGTACAAAATGTAATATCAAATGTTGTGTGTGCTATACAATGCATGTATGTATTATCATGCAGGGTAATTAAGGACTACAAGTAGAAGCTGTCATCAAAGACTCTGCTTAAAGGCTAGGGAAGTAATCATCATGAACCAGATCAAACCCACAGGACATAGGTCCAACACACTTGGCTCAGCTGGTTTCATTTTGCTTTTGTCAAGGGTAAATCTTGAACCTTGAACCTTGTGAACCTATGTGGATGATGACCCCAAACAGAGATGATGGTTAACATAGCACCACCCACCAATGCTGCGTTATCTCCCATTTGTGTGTTCCCATGTGTCATGTGTCATATTGATGATCCCATGTGGGGAAATTAAATACACACTGGAGGGATAGGCAACTGGCTCCACACACAAGTTAGTACACACTCTCTCACCACACTACACCTCCCCCACAAGCCAAACCAGTTACCAGTAGAATACCACTCAGCTGTTGTGGCCCTCAACTGTTTGTAACATACAGTCCTGGAGCTTACATGCAATGGTAGATGTTTTATGGTGACTGGTAAGTGGACACACTACTATAGAGTCCCCTTTACCTTAAATGATTACCCCAATGATGGTAACATGAACCACAGAAGGGGGTGCACAACTCATGGACTGAATGGACTGAGCCTTAGCCTTAAAATGTACATATGTGGTACCCCTCAAAGCTCAAACTACCGGTTGTGATTATGGGATAACAGCCCCTCCCCTCAAAGCTCAAACACAGTGTTGTGAGAATGGGAAAACAGGTTGATAGCTATCTACATTTTCATCACTATGTGTCCATCACAGTGACTGCATTGTGCACATCATAACATCATACATCATATGGACAGATCCAATAGACCACCCCTGTTAATACCTCACTGTACTCAACCCTTTACTGGGACACAAATTGCAATGCATGCTCCCCTTTCAGACTCACCTCACAACTGGAAACACAAACAGGAAACTGTTGGGGTTGGCTCTGGAACCTGGGACCTCAAAAGCTCAATCACATAGTGTTGTCCACAGCAACACAGGGATATAACAGGTGACACTTCGAAAGGCTTGTCACTGTCAATATCCACTGCTCAGGCTGCACTCAGGTGATCCTGCCTACAGAGACAGAGAGAATCCTGTGCTCTACAGGATGCTGGACATCTCTGCAATCAATGGGACAAGGAAGGATAACTAATAAATCCTCCTCCTAGCCTGACACAGACCACCAACAACATAGACAAGACAGACATATCCAATAACTCACCTCCAATGTAACACACTGGGCTCCCATGTGATCCCCTACTCTGGAATGACCCTGTGTCCCTTCAACCTTGACTACTGGTTTGCAAGTGATAAGGTGACCATCATCTATGCAGATGCATCTATGTCCTCAGGGCCAAAATTGCAAAATGAATGACCTCCTACTAGCTCAACTGCAGTGTTGTGATACTTGGCAGCACATGTTGATACAGTGACACATAGAAAGACAGCACAAATCCTCAATATCTGTCAGCTGCCTAACAGGTGACATATCACCTGCCACAGGTGACATATCTCAGACCCTGAGATACTGCTCTACTCTACATAGAATGCTGGACAATGGGACAAAAACAACGCCTGGAATATCAAAGAAGCCTGTGACATAGACAGAACATGCCAGGAGACAGAAGAATCTAGTAACTCACACTCATCACCTCCAGGCTCCCTTAACCCAGGTGAACTCCTGTCAATGCTGTAGTTCCAATGACCCTGTTCAAGTTCAACCATGTTATATGGAGACATCTGGAGAGGGCTTAATGCAAGAATGCACCTTTGTATTGCTCTGTTAACAATGATTATCCAACTATGCTTGATAAAATTTACTTAGTGAAATTATGATAATGACTAAACACCTATAGTGCTTAAAGGCTGAAAGTAGCCTTCTAGGCATCTATGAAGTTATGAGATGATGCATCTTATGAGACTATTTGGCTCCCCACATGGCCTCCTGTTGTCACCCTTGTCAAGTTCACCACACTCTCTGTACTCTTCAGACTTGTGCTGGTAGGGGCTCTATTCTGCTTTATGGCTTATGGCGTAAAGTACTGTGTGTGTGTAGTCTGTATACTTAGATTGGTAGGGGGTCTGTTCTACACTGCAGACAACTGTAGTGTGTGTGTGGCGTGTGTGTGTGTGTGTGTTTGTGTGTATGTGAGATCCTGTTTGACATTACAGAGACCCTTTTAAACCAGCATATGGGGCACTGTTATTACCATATCCTCCTCAAAAGACACTGCCAATGTCATCAGCTATATCAGATTTTTGGATATGTAGTACTCCCACCAAGGCAGGGTCAGACACTGGCCTGGAGGCCAGGCAGACATCACCTCATCCTGTACCAGACAGATTACAGTGACATGACTTTAACTTTATCCGCATACATAATGGCATGTTTTTTAGGCCCTGCGTTATCTTGGTGAGAAAGCCCTGTGGTCTCTCCAGCTGCTGCATGTGTCTGGTGATGTACATGCAAAAGAGAACATTATACTCTATGAATGTTCCGATGAGGTTTGACTACAGTGCCATCATACAATCCTAAGATCTGCATATGATGGCATGATGTATGATGTGTACAACATAGACTTTCAATACCAGTGTGGAAACTTGATGGTTGAAGTTTAGACTGCTATCTACATGTGTTTTCAGTACTGGCATCACTGGGTGTCAGCATAGCAGGATTGTTGTCAATGCTGTTATTAAACAGGAAATCCACTTTTCATACTAACAACATAAAATACACATTTATACATTTATTTGTAGAATGTGTGCCTTTGTCCCCATTCATTTGTCTGTGTTAGTTCCTTCTGTACAATGTTATCATCATTGCTGGACTCTATGGTTCCAACCAATGTGCAAGAATCAGCAAAATTGGTAAGGCAAAGGCCATATACTTTAGCCTGAATTGTTGAGGAATAGAGTTCAAGCATTGAAGGAACAAGCACAAATACTTGGGGTTTGCCAGTGATAACAGCTCTACTAGTATGGGTTGATTCACCATCTTTCACAGTATGTTTTCTGTCAGTAAGCCAGTTGGTTATCAATCTATTGAAGTAAGGTTAATTCCCAGCTTGGAGGGTTTCTCAAATCTTCATACAGGCCTGTCATACAGAAGCAATGGTCTGTGACAACATCACAGATCATCTATGAAGTGACTCAGCACATACATCTTCTTGATATGACTGAATGCACACATCAACACACCCTTATCCTGGGGTATATTCCCATACAAGGGTGCACATCAACATGCATCCATCTGAGTAGAGGGGACAGCACCTGATGTATGCATATATAGACACATCCTGACTTTCCTCAACTGTCAGGTGGACCAACATGTGGTCATGGACCTCTTCTACACTGCTGACTACTCCCTTGAATGTAATACAAGTACTAGGTATGTGAAGGACATCCACATCAGAGACCATAATACTTTCATGGTTCCCAGCCTTCATCACACCAATAACTGTGTACAATGCATCCATCTTCATGTAACTCTCGACACATCCTCCAGTGATGTGTAATGGAAGTATATCACCTTTGTTACAGTGAGCTTTCACACAGCTTATTGGCCATACCTAGGTATTCTTTCTGTGGAATATACATGACTGTCTGATAGTGCAGAACACCATTCAAGTTGTTACACCAGATGTATGTGTGCTACGTGTTCAGCTTATGCACACACTACATACATAGGTATTTGACAAAGTTAATGGTATGTATATCATTCATGGCAATGTGGATTGTGTCACACACACACACACACACACACACATATATATATATATATATATATATATATATATATATATATATATCTATGTGTGTGTGTGTGTGTATAAATATATATATATATATATATATATATATATATATATATATATATATATATATATATATATATTTATACTATGCACACAAGGCATCTAGCCTGTATTGCCCATACTGCTGCATACAGGTATAGCAGTGTCCCTCTTAACACCTCCAGCAAATATTACAGTGGCAGGGCAGTGTGCATGGTTACCCTCAAAGAGTGTGGATATATTGTAATAGTTGTTCAAGTGTGTATGTGCATACTCATCTCCTATCACTCAACATCACACATGTTATGTCAGCGCATACGTCTCAACCTCTTAAAGCACAAAATCTGGACAAAGCCTAAAATGATGGGTGGACAAATAGGGACAGATCTTAAATTTTGCACTTACAAACTTCAAAAGTTGATAGAATAATAGGTATTGCATTATCATGAATTTTCCAAAGGATGTGGAGTCTTAAACTCAAATGTTTGTCATTATTTAATGACTCCAATCCTCAGCTATTTGCCAGAAAGGGACAGATATTAGGGGAACACACCAAAAATATGAGGCAAAAATCTCGACATTCTGTGAAAACCTTTACAGTTGAGAGGTATGTGTCAGAGGCATGGGGTTACTTGTGGTATTATTCTGATATTGTCCATAATTGTGTCTGGTTCATGAAATGTTTTCCAAGAGCCTTTACTTGTGCCCACTTTGCTGGAGACCTCAAGTAAGAGTGCACTCATATTCAGGCATATCAGTTTGCACAACTTTGAAATATGCATCCTAAACCAATTGTATGTCAGTTCCCTGATAAATGTCCTTCTCTGCATTATTCATGTAAGGATGCTTATCTCACACAGACATCCTCCCCATTTGTTATGTCACTTTGTGGGACAGTATCATAAAACATATTTTCACTGTACAGTCCTTACTGTACCATATAGATATGTGACTGGTGTTGCTGCTGCAGCCATCTTCCATTGACATGCCCTACTCTGCAGTACAGCCCCTACTGTACCATGTCGATATGTGTTTAGTGTTGCTGCTATAACCATCTTCCATTGATATGCCCTCCTCTGCTGTACATTGGGTAGTTTCACCTGTCCCCTTTCCCTGTGTTCATTCCAACAATTCATTTGCATGTCCCTATTCAATACACACACTTCCCCTGAGTGTTCATACTGCATGGCAGTACGTGTCCCATTACAGATCATTTACACAGCTTCAGTACACAATGCCAGAAATGGGATATTACAATACTCTGCACTGTAGGTACACTGTCCTGTACTGTGTTTGGATCATATACTTTACATTCATACCTCTCAACTGTCCAGATGTTTTCCTTATCAAATTTGTGGCTTTCTGCCATATCACTCGGCTGATGTCAGGGCTGATGTGAGTCAATATTACATATATTTGAGTTTGTACCTCACAACTGTCCTAATTTGTGCATAATATACACTATTTGTTTCATATTTTTGATCTTTTCCTCATAACATTTTGGTTTTTGGCAAATCATTGACATGTCATTGCATTTTGAAGTCAGAAATTGATGACAATTATTTGACTTTCAAACTTCATGCTGTTCAGAAAATTCATAGTACTGTACAACATATTATTCCTTCAACTATCGTTTGGAAGACGAATATTAAATTCTGTCCCTAGTTTTGGGCCTTTGTCCCCCCATTATTTATGGCTTTGTCCAGATTTCTTGCTGTAAGAGCTTGATGGAGTTTTATTCTACACACTTTTGTGCTATATCTCTGTCAAATATCTCCCAATTTCTGGTTATTTGTCCTCTCATTATGTCGGCCTTTGTGCAGATGCATTACACTACCAGAGAGCTATCTGTGAAGCCCTGGTGATCATTATGGCATTCCACGCAAATTCGCAGACTGTAGGTGCTCTGCTTTATACAGAACTGATATCCACATTTACTTACATGGTTTCCTAGCCAGCAGCACTGTTGCCAGCCACAAAACCTAGCTTAGACATGCTGCGGAGAATTAATATGCATTGTGCGCTAACACTCACAGCACACCACCGTGCACACACTTTCCACAGAGCCTACACAGAGTTTATTGAATCCCAGGGTGAATGTTATGAAAAAATCTATATTGGCTTAATGGTTGTTTTTGTGTTGCACTGTGCTTCATTAATTATAAAATCCATGATGGGAAAATAAGCAGAATTATAAAGAACCGTTTGTCACTATTTTATATCTATATTTACAGTATTGGCTGTTTATAAACTGATTGACTGTCTTGATTTATATGGTTACAAAATAAGCTCACATTTGTCCTGAAACAGTAAGAGAAAACATTGTCTGTGAATGCACCTTGTACTGTAGCAATAATACATATTTGGTATGAAAATATAAGAGTGTACACATTTTACTCATGCAACCTTTTGGACAATAAAAGAATATACTTTATATACTTTATCAATTTAGAGACATATGGATGACAGTGACATATGTTTATATTCTCACTTTATTCGTGCAGTATTTTTTCACACTTTTGTTGTACGTGAGTCAACATGTTGCTTACAAAAGCAATCTGATACTTTATGAATTTTATTTCCTAGCAG
Source organism: Protopterus annectens (assembly GCF_019279795.1). Lineage (NCBI taxonomy): Eukaryota > Metazoa > Chordata > Ceratodontiformes > Protopteridae > Protopterus > Protopterus annectens. The sequence goes on from NC_056741.1 coordinate 358,052,338, forward strand.
ACACATAGACTTGCTGTATAAATTAAAGGTAAACCTAGAACACCATTATTTATGCTATGGATTCACATTCATTACTATACAGATATTGTATTTACAATGTCCAGGTGAGTCACAAAGCACTCAGTGTGTATGTTTGCAATTACTATACACCTACAGAGTGGGATTCTTTAACAAGATACTGTTATGAAGCAATGTATTGACAACAGCATTCTTGAATGTTTGTGCATGGGGTTAATTTCTAAAGAGCTTTATGAATATTTTAAGGTTGATGCACCCCTGATATCCCAATTGCATGGTCTCCCCAAGATCCAGAAGAAACCCATCTATCCCACTTTCAGACCCATATTGGCTGGAAGTGGTTGGCTGACTGAGCCAATTTCTATCTATTTGGATAAGCAGCTGCAAGTGCTGGATGAATGTCCTGCAGTGCTTAAAGATACGGAGCACTTTTTAAGAGATCTATATAGTGAAACATCTGGTCATGACCAGGAGGTGTTCAGCATCCTGGTTACTTTAGATGTTGTCTCTTTGTTCACCTGTATATCCAACCAGGAAGGGATTAGGATGGTGAAGGCGAGTCTAACTAGGTATGGAAAATTTGAACCTGGGCATGTGGATCTACTTTGCCTTTTGTTAGAACTGGTCTTAGATCACAATATTTTTGTGTTACTGGCAGAAAGCGGGAGTTGCAATGGGCATGAGCTGTGCCAATTCCTATGCCAATTTGGTGATGATGGAGTGGGAACAACAGCATATCGTTGGTAGTAATCCCCATGTTGGGTTGTATAGATGGTTTGTTGATGACCTTTTTATTGGGTGGAATGGTGATAAAGCTAGCCTTGAGCTATTTTTTCAGTATTTGAACAACAGCAGTGATTTTCTTAAGTTTACCATGAATATGTCCAAAATAAGAGTTGATTTTTTGGATGTAACAATGATTAGAAGCGGCTCCAAGCTATTAACCCAAATCCATAGGGAGGAGTGTTATAGACTGTCGATTGCACAGGGAGAGTATGCACCCCCAACACATCTTCAACAATATTGTGAAGGGGCAAGCAATGAGGACATCACGCTTATCCTGTGAGGCAACAGATTTTATGAATGGCATGCATAAGTTGAAGGATGGGTTTGTAGAAAGGGGGTATGGTCAAACTGAAATAGATCAAGCTTATCAGCTGGTACAATGAGAGAGAGATGGTAGAGCAAGACCCTACTTCTCTGCTCATGATGAGGAGAGAAGAAATAGATCTGAGCATAAGAAAGATGTCCCAGTGGTTTTGTCATGCACATAGGATGTGAGCAGGGTAAAGGATGTGATTTGTTGTAACTGGCACATCCTCCATGTGGACCAGAGGGTAAGTAAGATGGTGGATAAATGACCCAGGTTCATTTATAAGAATAGAAAAATATTAAAACAATGGTTGTGTTATCCAAGAATGCTCAACACCTTCAGTGAGAGACCACTGGGCACCCTCAGATGTGGGGCATGTGCCCACTGTGAGTTTATTGATGAATCCGGGTATTTTAAACACCCTGAAACAGGTCATTTGTGGGAACTTAGAACATCAACAGATTGTAACACCAGAAATGTTATATATGTGGCTCACTGCCACATGTGTTTCAGGTTCTATGTGTGCAAAACTAATTGCCTCAGGGAACGGGTGAGGGATCATGTCTATTACACCAGGAAGGGCTACGACTACAGTGCCTTAGCCAAACACACCCTGCAGGAAGGAAATGAGTACACTTTTTATTTCAGGTTTTGCATGTATTGATTGAGCATGATAGGCTGGGGGATTTTGTTAATAGGACAGAGAATCCAGATTTGCAGTGGATTTTGAGACTTGGGGCACACTGTGGACTTGGTTTAAATGACCACGTCCTGTTCAGGCCTGTCTTGAAGTCAAAAAAATTAAAGTGATTGTGTGTATATTACTTTGAGAACATTTTAGGTGTATTTCTTTACTGTGTATAGGGTTGCCCTTTTTAATTGGGTGGGTGTTAACTTATGTTGATAGGATGATTAACGACTATTTGATTGTATAAATGAAGTCTTGGTGATGTGTTTTGATGTCTGAAGAAGCAATGTGGATCATTGCGTAAGTGCTTACCTACCAATAAACTACTTCTTGCTTTTATTATTGTGTGCTACGTCTCTGCCAGACCTTTTGTTCCACTTTGTGCTGCTTATTGCTGGTTTGGTTTGTGGAACACTCACTGCATGGGGACTGGTTTGCCTTTTTGCTGTTTCAGTATGGAAGCAGTTCATAAAGTTAACACCTATGTGTGTGTGTGGATGCATATGGTGATTATAATCACAAGCATGGGTAAGATATTGGAAACAACTTGGCATTTTTTAAATTTTGATCTGAAGTAAAAGTTGAGAAAGGCTTTGTCTATGGCGTTCACAGTTGAATAAAATGTGTGTCAATGCATTCTTCACTACACTGATGTTATAGCTCGAGTCAGTCAGTCATGGTCAATGAGGCCCTAGGCAGGGTAATGGATAGCCCCCCCCCCCCGTCACAGCCATTCCAGTGCCCCATTACATGGCTGTCTTTCCCCAGTTACCATAAGCACTGTTCAAAACTGCCAGTCTACATACTATTTTCTTTTTCACTTTTACAAGGATTACAGAGATGGAGACTTAATTTAAAACTTTTATTTCAAATATTATAGCACAAACACTAATGGCCATTTGCAAATCAAAACAAAACAGTGGTATAAGGAAAACAGAATGAGCAACAGTAAACTTTAATACAGGACATTTGTTAGAATGTGTTTTAAATTTGTAGTTTTGAACATTTTTCAAGTAAACAGTGAAACAAAATGTATGAGGCAATAATGACAAAAGTACCCATTTTAGAGCATTTCGACCATAAAAGGCCACTCAAACTGTTGTCATTATATTCCTCCATTATCTGTGCTTAGCCACCAAATTGACTATGTACACTTCACATATCTGATTGTGGTAAAAAACGACCACAGTAAAGCATTCCAATATACTTGTACACTAGTACTGCAAAGACAGACTAATGACTATTTAACTTTATCAGCTCAGCTGAGACAGTCATTTTAATCTATAGACATCCCTCAAACTCAGCAATGATAGGTATATTGTTGAGTGTATCCTTCTTAGCCACCTGTATCAAAAAATTAATGTTGTTGTCTTTCTGCTTTTCCCTGTTATGGGTCACCACAGCGGAACTCCGGTCCGCTAATGATTGGCAGTAGATTTTCATGAATGCCAAGGTGCCAGCTCGATGTTCAACCTTCAACGAAGGCACTCCCATTTACACATGTCTTTTGAATGCCCACCGAACCGTGGGGAGAACATGCAGACTCCACACAGAAGGCACTCCCCACACTCTAGCCGAGAATCGAACGGGAGAACCTCTTGCTGTGAGGCAACAATGCTACCGCTGCACCACCGTGGATTAATACTTATAATAATAACCAGTCACATTTCAAATTTGTTTCACACAAACATAGAGTAGCCAAAGTAGTCCTGCTTAGTCCACCACACACACACACACACACACACACACACACACACACACACACACACACACACACACACACACACACACACACACACACACACACACACACACACACACACACACACACACACACACACACACACACACACACACACACACACACACACACACACACATTAAAGATTGTTCAAAACTGACCAAAAAGAGAAAGAGGGCCTTTCATCCACATAGACCCCCATCAGTAGTTGTAAACACTTTGTTAAAAGTGTACATCTTTATTGTTATGAAGAAATAAGTCAGATGCACTGCATTGGTAGCTTTGGATGAACTACATTACATAATATAATGATCATTATCATCATGCCATAAGATCCAACCATGTGTTGCACAGGTTAAATAGAAGAGTATTTATGGCAGCTTAAGAAATACTAACCACCTGTTAACACATTTTAAATCAATATACATAGTATTTGCAGAAGTAAAAGTCATCTGAATAATTCTACATTAAAGAGAATTTTTACTAATGCAGTGGTTGCCACTGACAAACAACTTTGCAATTCAGTATTTCACCTACAAATGCAATGCCTGCTGCCCTTCTGCCTTTGAAGAATAAATTCCTATATTACATTAAAAGAATGGTGCACTGGTGATATTGCAATACAATTTCTTGAACTAAATCAGCTATGCAGTAGGGGATGGCTGACAAACAATGACAGCAGGTTCTTAGTTACTAAGCATGTCACCCAAGAGACCATTAAGGAGATCCAAATTTCTAATTGCTCAATGTCACACAGTAGGTAAATGAAGGTGGAAAGATTCAAACCTTACACCCTTGCCACAGGAAGCAGATCATTAACAAGTCAGAGATTTAGTTCTCTGCATTAATTACCACAATAACAGTTTTTAACTAAATGCAGAAATCCTTTTTGGATCCAATCTTCTAGAGAAGACAGTGTCACAGTAATATGCAAAAACAATGACAACATAATGGATGTTGAAGATCAGACTGTTCTGATCATCACTCCAAATAATGCAGACTATATGACCTGATAAAGGTCAACCCCTTTGCTATTGCATGAGGTTGTAAATAAGGTACTGCAAAATACTGTACTAAATGCAACATGATTAGGCTATATTGCAAAATCCAGGCCTGTTAATGAATTGATTCATTTTTAGTGCAATAAATAAAACAATTACAGACTATAGCAGTGCTGCAGCAGTTTTTGTTCAGCAACTTACAAGTCATACAAAAATCAGAAATATTGCTGCCTATAAGGGGTCCTACATGACCTCCCTATGCCTTCTCTGTCCTCAAGAACAGTTATCCATTCTGACATCTCTCATTACAGGTCTGACTACTTGAATGGGTAATGTTATTGTGCTGCAGCATACACCTTCAGTGTTAATAAAGTCAGATTATGGACAAATGGGGTTTTAAGTAGCATAATGAATCTGTCCCCCATTAGTCATGCCAATATCAAATTATTTGGCCATCTCTCCTCTCAATTACCATAAACACTATTCAAACCTGTCAATGTACATAATATTTTCTTCTTTACTTTGACAAATATCACAGAAGCTTGGATTTCATTTAAACTATTATGTCATTTTTTTTCAGAAAAAAACACTGACAGACAATTTCTAACCAAAACAAAATGCTCTCACATTGAAAACTAACTTAGCATAAGAAACTGAAAACATCTCTTCCTTTGAAACTCATATGTAGTAAAAATTCATCTGCAACCATTAAACTAAAAGAGATGTGCTGGGTTTCATACTGAAATGGCATATAGTGAAGTAATAATTAACATCTATGTGAAGGGTGCCAGAATTCAAAAGACAAACGTTTAATGAATTTGCTAACTGCCTATGACAGCCTGCTGGACACAAGTATCCCTTTTCAGGAGCAGCCCAGGAGTATTGTCTGGTGAAGTAACACAGTCACACAGAAGAAAAATGAAGACTGAGGGAATCAAACCATGTATTACAGGAAGTAGCTCTTTAACAGCCCATAACCTTACTCATCTGCACTAAGTGTTAGATCAACAGTTGAATCCCAGACATAGTGCATTTTATTCCTGTGTGTCTGCAAAAACATGAGTTAAATAAAAAAAATGTATTCATAGTTAAAATATTAACATTAACTGCATACACTTGTCTGATTTATTCTCAGAAAAATAATTAGCACATTGCAAACATTAAAGAAACCAAGGATCACATCCAAAGAAAGCAGGTCATGTGTTGATGTCCCAGTTTATTACGATCAGTTTTCTTCCTTTATACCATAATTATTCTGGTTCATAGACACTAGTTATTTGCATTTGAAGGCACTATTGAGGACTCTAGCCCAAATTTCCAGTTGCCCCAACTGTCTGCTTAAGTGAGTTACTCAAGGACAGGATATAAATATGAGGCAAAATCAGAGATGAAATGTGAAGTGAAGACAAATAAAGTCAGATTACTTTAAATAAAATGTATGTTGTGAAATACAAAAACTGAGACTTTAATGACTGAAATTGATTGACTGCAATCCCCGGTGATTTAACAAAGGAAAAAATGTAATGCTGGTGTGGCAGTTAGTGCAGAGGTTTAAGGCACTTAGCTCCTATAGCCAAAGTACAGGGTTTGAGCCTGAGCAGGTCACTTAACTAAACTGCACTCTCTAAATGGGTCATTACACATGAGTACTGACTCTTGCACAGTATGCCTGCTTGGTTCTTCTGCAATGCCACACATGAAAGTCCATATGCCATTTGTTAATACTGGACTGATCTGTTGTGAAATTAATTTTTGCACCTGTTCTGGCACAAGATTGCTGTGTGTGTTTGCCTGTCTTCTCCATCCACATTGGCTACATCCACACCAAGCAGAAAATATGAAAGTAGCAGCACAGTATTTGGTATGAGTAACAAACAAGGGACATGATATTTGGTAATGACACTGACCATTCTTATATTAATGTCGATCAAAGCAGTAAAACTTTTTTTCAACTAGTACTATGGCCAAGCATGAAAATGTTTCTTTTATTAATTAATTAATTTTTAAATTAATGTTCTGGCTGAGTCTCCCAGAAAGCACCAGGTCCTAGTACTGGATGAGGCCCTTGCTAGTGTGACAGGGCCTGGAAATTATATAGGATTACATGGCAGTGTCTGCCCTGTATCAGTGCAGAACTCAAGCAGGCTATACTGGATGAGTCCGTGATGTGGAGTCCTTCTTTGTTCACCCTTCACAAGGATACATGTTTTGTCTGCTGTAGAAGACCATTATGACCCCCTTTTGTGCCTTTTATCTTAATAGGTTCATGGCTCTAGAGCCTTTACAAACCTTGCCATATTTATCCAGAGTTGCCCCAGTTGTCAGTGGTTAGGTGCATGAAGTTCACAGAGGTAAGGGCTTATGATAGTTAATTATGACTTCCTCTGTCCAGAAAGGACATGGACAACACCCCAGGACTGAATATGCGGTCACCCATCCATTGATCTAAGTTACGTTTGAAGACATTTGGGGAAGGACTCTGTTTCACATGGAATGGAAGCTTGTTCCAGAGATGTGGCAGTTCCTGGGAGCTATATCTATCTGTACAGCATGACCTGTCCATGTCAGAGGCTAGGTTAAGATCCCTGGAGTGAGTAAACCTTGTACAGCTTGATTTACAGATGTATAACATTTCCATCAGGACCATATCAGAGACTGCACTATAACCCAGACACATGTCATCCCTTAGCAATTTGCAGGAGACAGAATACAGTGACAGGGCTTTTGGTCTTTCTGTGTAAGTCTTGTTTTGTGTACCCTGCAATTTCTCAGTGAGAAACCTCTGTGGTCTCTTCAATTGTTGTAGGTGTCCGGTGAGGTACATGCAAAGCAGAGCATTGAATGACCAACCAAGATCTCAAAAAGAAGTTCCCACAATTAATAACAAGGGATCTTACGCATCAGAGTGTATTTTTTTCATTTTTCAAATTTCTTTTTTTAAGTCTTTTGTATAACAAATAAGAGTTACTAAAAAGAGAAATGTATCAGACTGTCTTGCTTGCACCAAACATATAAGCTCAATCACTAAGGAGAACGACGTCACAGACCTGAGTATCATCTGGTGCTGCCCAGAGAGCTGTTCAGTCTCTGTCCTTGCAGGGAGGGCAGTCACAAAAACACTGAATTCTGGACATTATCTTGAATAGCTGTGTTTTAGAGAGTTTTGGTCCCCCCCTCAAAAAAAAATATATTGTCCTTAGAGAGCAAGCCACCTCACTAGGACTGGCCTGAGACAGGTCCAGGCACCTATAAATACCTTTGTTTATGAACTGTTTGGTTGATCAAAATGTAATGAGGAATAGTGGCAGGATTATCCATTGTAAAAGAGGATGCACTACTCCTTAATGGATTTATTGACAGATTTTACTTCTATCCCTACTTCCATCCTTTGGCTGACATTGATAAGGAATGTGACGAGCTCATCCCGGTATTCTGTATGATTGAGTTTTATCCCACAAAAATATCAGAACAATGCAGAAGGTGATATTCAGTAGCAATTTTTGATGGTGTGTTTCATGGAATTAAACCAATAATGGCAGTGCTATAACTTTGGCTTTAGTTTTTGACTGCAATCAATGACCATCAGGAGGCTTGTTCTATTAGGAAAGGCTTCCACTATGCCACCAGGAATTGTGGATCTGATTATTTTATTCAGATATGCAAGTGTTCACATGTAAGACCTATTCTGTGGGAGAAATACCTTAGTAACAACCAATACAAGAGAAAAGCAATAGCCTTCAAACAAATAAGCTATTCAGTTTTTGCATGGTTGTGCCACACACTAAATTAACAGTTTAGGCAGTATTTGTGCTTCAGCAAAACCCATAGTGATTAGTTACATAATATTAAGTTGTAATGGAAGAAAACATTTCTTATTTAGCAATACTCTGTAAGTCAGTACAAAAACCTAAGGAATGCTGCAACCTCCTGGCTACATATCCTGCTAATCATGTTTCTATATTAGGACTATTCTAGCTTTCACTGAGAAGCAGACTCACTCCTTTAAATAGTTCACAGAATTCTTGTGTAATTTCATAAAGGACTGTTTCTTTCTATTATTTCAGTACTAAGCTGGTCTAATGCAAGTAAGATATTTTTCATCCAAGTACATATGACAAAGAATGTTACACAGATTAACAAAACAAAGTAAATGTTTCCTAACCAGTGCACATTGTGTGTGTGTGTGTGTGTGTGTGTGTGTGTGTGTGTGTGTGTGTGTGTGTGTGTGTGTGTGTGTGTGTGTTTTCACTGTCCTTGCAATGAAAACCATCAAGTAAACTAATTTTTTGCAGGTTTTAGGGGATATTCTGAGGTAGTACGGTATGTGGTATCATTAAATGGGTAACCATTTGAAATGTTGGGACTTGTCAGAGTAAGTCCCAAAACATAAAGACTGAATGGCCAAAACATGGACTTGCATATACTAAGTCCAAGATGGCCATATCTCAGAATATTCCCTTTTCTCTGAAATATGGTGATCTTAGAGTAAGTTTGAGGGGATGTGGGGCTTGCACCCCACACAGTGAATCAGGGGAGTTTGCCCAACCTCCTCCACAAAACAAGTTTAAAGGAGAAAAGTGATGTTGGAGATCTGTTCTTTGGCATTTTCAGACTTTTCCCCCCATTTTGCCAACATTTCAATAGGGAGCCAGTTAAATACCTATGTGAGAATAACTACAGCCATCACACCATTCTTAGCCTGGTATGGTGTCCTCTCTCCCTTGATGTAGTTATAACTATACATAGGCATCACAGCATGGAGCTAGGAGGGAATTTAGTACTGGAATATCTCAACTACCTCAGTATGTAAGCAGGTGGTGTGAAGACTGTCTCCAAAGCTGCTCTGATTTTGATTGTGTGGGTGTGATATTTCTCCCTTTTTTTGGCCAACTCCATTGCACAGACATAAAGCTTTATGTATCACCTGGAAGACCTGAGTTTATTAGTGAGCTACATTCTGGTGGAGCTGGTGGGGGACGATGACAGTGACTGGCTAAAGTAGTGAGCAGGGTGCTATTTCCATACCTTAACTCTTTTATTGTTTTATGGTTAGTTCACCCAGAAACTTCTGCTTAAACCAACCTCCTAAACCCTTAGCTCTACTACTATAGCCCCCTCCTTTCTCTACCCCCTCCCATTCTCCACACTATTTATCTTACCCCCACTTCCTATCTATGTCTATACATTTTCCTTCTTTTGAACAATGATTATATTTTTGTTTTTACTCTTATATGTAGTACATTTAGACCACTGATAGCAATCTTTAATGTTCATAATTTTTTCTTTTGTTTTTCTCTTTAAAATTAATCTCTTATTTGCATTGTTATTTTTAATAGTTTTTGTCCTGTATGTTTATCTTTTCTTATGCTTGCTGGGGCTCTTTCTCCTTGGTTCTGCACTGAAAATGGGTTGCTTACTATCAATGCAATGCAAATAGTTAATAACCGTTTTATTACAATTATTTTGTATTGTGATTTTTATTTAACATTTGTATATTGTCACTTTAACTTTATTTATGTTTGCTAGGGATTTTCCCCTCAGGTCTCCATTGAAATTGAGTTTGTTTGCAAATTCATTTGGACGAACCCAGTTAACAAATGTGAAATAAAATAAATAAATAAATAAATATTCCCAATTTAACTCAGCTTAGCTGTAAATGAAGAGTATTACTTGTTGTTTATTTATTTCTACCCTTCAACACTGTTTGGTTGAACAGGATAAGAAAGCATGTCTTTTACATAGTGATATGTCAGTGAAATTCTTCTCTCATTTGTTCATTGCCATTTAGTTTTTTTTTTCAGTACATGCTGTGTCACATATCTTTTTATAGGCTTGTTACACATATTACTGATGAAATACCTCTAATGCAATATTTTCTTTCCTGTGGTGTAGCATTTCTATGATACAATGCTTTGAACTGCATATTTTAATTTGCTGTATTATAAAGTAAGCTGCTTTGTTGATGACCTACTATGGAATCTCTGTTGTACTAACCTGGATCATACATGCAGATAACCACCCATAATTCAATATGTTTACTTTGATGCCAGAAGCCAAAAAAATATAACCATCCACAAAACTAATTCAGTGACATGTATATTAAGAATAAAGTTGAGATGACTGTTACTCAAAATTTAATTCTATCCACCAGTTAGTTAACAAAGGCAATGACTAGAAGACCATCTGCAGATTCACAGCAGATTACCCACACTGTAAATGTGAGATTGAGATTACGAAATATATTTTCAAATTGAAGAGGCAATTGACATGGCAAGACTGAGAAATAAGGCTTAGATTTCCTTTTATAAATAAGTCATTTTGAAAACAGTAACAACTTGTAGTAACAGAGACCATCTTTAGAACTAAGCCTTTTAGTTTTTAATTGATATTTATTTACAAGGAACAACAAATGTTTTTTGCGCATTATAGTGGAGAGCAACAAAAAGTTAACATAATCACAAATGTACTGTTAGCCTGTCTCAGAAATTCTCTAGTATATGCAATACTAAATCACCCAAAACAGTAGAAACCATGGGTTGGTAGCAATAGCAAACTATAAAACAAATTAAAACAAATAAAAAATGCCAGCTAACCGAAACACAGGAGAACCACAGTAATATTGTAAGAAAACTTTAGCACTTTCGTCCCTTTCTGGCTAAGGGCTTTATCGCAATAAATTAGTCATGCTAAACTTAGAGATTAAATAACTCAAACTAGTCACATGATCAAAAATTCCACCAATAAAAATGCATCACACATTAATCAAACTATAAATTAGTCAAATGACAATATAGACAAGTAAAAGAGTATTTGACCACTATAAATTATTAAATATAAACAGAGCATTTATGACATTATAGCTTTGTGGCTCTTAACCTCAATATGCTATTGATAGATACTGTTTTATTCAAAATTAGGGAACAATGTTACTTCAAACAGTACCTGACTATGCAGCTCCCTGCATTAAGGAATAGCTTGCCAATCACCTCCTGTAATTAGGGGGTGGTAATCTTTCTAAAATAAAAAAAAAACAAATTTGTCAAAACTGGAAAACAAAATCAAATGTTAATAGAATGCATTATTATCCTCTGTGCAAATGATATATAAATGATCGTGTATCACCATGTCAGGGGTCTTTTAGTCCTGCCTATATAAAAAGCTTAACATGACTTACATGTAGCTAAATACATCACCCCTGATGTGTTACAGTTATACTTACTCCTAAAATAATTTTTCAGGTATTTACTATATCCACTTGGTCAACTGCATTAATAAATAAGCAATAAGAGCATCCACCATATTTGTCCATTTTAAAATGACCTTATCATTAATACTGTTACTTGTTTCTAAAATATTCCTTCCCCTCTTATTAACAAAATTAAAATCACCATCCATTAACCTTAACCCAGCATAGGAAATGATTTGTAGTTTCCAAGTTTTAGTTATGATTTTCTTGATTTTTCCAATAAAGTGGTTTATTTGATATTTGTTTAACAGGAAAGTCTGACTAGGGTCCAAGGAACCCATTTTCAGCATAGGCCCATGGAAAACAATCTAAAAATACATAAATAGTACCAACAGTCAGATAGGATGTAATAATGAAATGCAATATACATAAACTAGTTGAGGTAAAAGAAAAATGGCTGATTAGTATTGTAAAAAATAGTAGGAAAATATTATAGCAAAAATGTATTATCTGTAGGTAAGAACAGTAAGAGAATATAGTTTAAGGATATCATAAGAGGAAATAGAAAGTGAGATATGATAAGAAAAGGTTGGATGTAAAGAAGGAAAGTGTTTAAGGAAGAAGGAGTAGTAAACGAAAGGTAGTTGAAAAGGTAGTTAAAGGTAGGTAAAGTTAAAATGAGTTAAAGTCAGAGATATAATATTAAGTGGGATTAGAACAGGTACAAATCCATGACTTGCTTAATAATTCTTTTAAGGCACATCTAAATGAGGGAAAGTTGTCATTTTTGGTAAGATCATTCCAAGCTTTGGCAATGGAGTAAGAGTAGAGGCATTTTCCTTGGGCTTGTGTACTGATAGAAGCTGTTTATCTTTGGATCTTAGAGATCTAGCATGACGATAGCTAGAGAGAACAGAAGTTAGAGCAAGGCAGGCAGTGGGCTTATAGATAATGTTGTATGCAATTAAGAATTGAATGAATTAAGGCATTGTGGTAGCTTGAGCAATTCTAGTGCTTGAAGTGAAATGCAGCAGTGATTAAAGTTGGTAGAGTTTGTTGCAAATGTTGCTATTTTGTTATAGTAGCCTTCAAGTTTTGATAAGAGGGAGGTCTGGAGATTAGTAAAGATATTAGCACCATACAGGAGGGAAGGTAATAAATAGGTGTTAGCAAAAATGATTCGAGTAGACTGAAAACATGAATGCCTGTCGAGCATGCCTAGTTTCTGGTGATTTTTTTATGTTGTTTTGGATATAAAGGTCAAATTTTAGGTTTTCATCGATGATTACACCTAACAGCTTGGTGTGTGGCACTGCTTCAGTTAAAGTGTTGTTTATGGAATACATTTTAAAATGTGATTTATTTACTGTAACAGTTTTGTTTTATTGGAATTGAATAATAGCTGGAAGTCATTTAACCAGAGTTCAATGGATGAAAAAGCTTCTTGGGTAACTTGTTGACGGTGCACTTTGTTATTTGCTGAGTAGATAACGATGGAGTCATCAGCATATTGGATAAGAGCAGAGTGACAGGAAGACAAGTGAAGGTTATTTATGAAATGTTGAAAAGTAGGAGACCAAATATGGAGCCTTGGGGTACCCCAGTGATGTTTGGAAGTTAGGAAGAAAGGGAACCTTGAACTTTACTGACAGATAACTTTTAAATCATGTCAGGGTGGTGGATGTGAGGCTGAGTAAGGAAAGTTGGTATAAGAGCTTAGTGCGAGAAACTGTGTCAAATGCTTTAGAGAGATCTAAAAACAGTACAGGAAGATTACCATAATCTCTAGCATAGTTTATAGTGTCCATGAAGGACAGCAGAGTGGTTAAGGTGTTATGGCTTGGTCTGAAACCACGCTGGGATGGAGACAATAGTTTATTGTGGAGAAGATAATTAATGAGTTGTGTATGGGTACATTTTTTCAAGTATTTTAGACAGAGGTGATAAGACAGCAACATGTCAATAGATCAGAGGAATTACCCCCTTTGTTTAGAGGGGTAATGAAAGGCTAAATGGTAAAATCATCACTCTTTCAAATTTACATTACCCGCCATAATATCATTATTCTTTATAACACCTCCTCTTAAAATAGGTTTAAATAAAGATTCTCTTTTATTTATAACCTCATTTTCAACCTTCTCAAGCAATTCTACTAGATAACCTCTTTCATATAACATACCTTTAAAAATATTAATTTCGCTACCAAGCATTCTGCAAATATTACTCACTAGAGATTCCTCTTCAAAACCAAATTTAGTACCAAAGATCAAGAATCTAATTCCCTCAAGTAGAAATCAACATAATGTACTCCAGAAGACACCTGCCTCTTATTAGTTATCATGGAGAACTTCTCCTGGGGACCTTCCTACCTCAGGCCTAGAAATTCTGTATTTTCCTTCCATAACATTTCTTCTGCTAAAGGCAGCCCATAACTAGTGCACAAACCACAGAAACATTACAATAAGCAGTGTGCTTTCCAGCCTCAGTGGTCTCTATGCCACATAACCCATCCCAGAGTATGACCACAAGACTTAACACAGTCGGACAGGATGGACCCTGAGATAGCCCATCCTCATTCAAGTGATTGTAGCCTGGATGATATAGTTTAAAGTTATAAAGCTGGTGGGTCAAAGCCTGTCTGGACTGTGATACCCATGCACTGGCCCAGTAATTAAGGAGCCTCAATCCTTACCACTAACACCAGTGAGGGACGTGCACACTGGGAGTATGAACAGTACACACACAGTACATTACAATTTCCCTTAAGAGCACACAGAGATCACAGTCAGTCTGAGGCTGGTTTCTCCCTCTCTCTCCAGATCCCCAATAAGACTCCCCACTGGCACAGCTATAGAATTGAGTTCTTAGTCAGGGTTCTAAGCCAAGTCCTCCCAGCCCTTTCTCTGTCCAACCAGTGTTTTGTGTCCCCGCCCAAGTAGCTCACACACACACACACACACACACACACACACACACACACACACACACACACACACACACACACACACACACACACACACACACAAAGACAAAGATTTATACACAAACACACACCTGGGAAAGGCTGGCACAGGTTTACTAGCTATGCCCCCTTCTGACCAGACCATAAGGTAGTCAGAACTACCACCAGAACCCCTACTTATCAACTACTATGAAGGCCCTTACCAAAAGGTGTCCAGTTCTACTGTGTAATGTTACTGTAATCCAAATAGTAAGTGTGACTAAGGCTAAGGCTATTTAGGAGTGGCCTATACAGTGTCACCAAATACATGCAAGTAGCCTAAGAGCTTAAATATCTTTACCCAAAATCAGCCACCATTAATAGGTTTAAATATATTTAATAATAAATAGTAAAAGCACAAGACAATACTCTTTAACTCAACACAATGACAATAGCATTCACAATCACAGGAAATACTTTAAAACAACATTGTAGGACAGTCTCACATAAATACAGAAAGCGTTTAGACTGATCTGACTATTTTCCTATATGTCTCTAAGAGAGATACTAAGATCTAAGTCTTACTTACAGAGCAAAGCAAGTGCTGGTGAGAAGCTGTTTACAGGTCCAGAACAAGATGCAAAAATTTACCTCTTTCTCTCTGAGATAGTTCTTAAGTTAATAATACACATTACTGCTGGGTTAGCTAGATGATATCACTATTTCACACTTGCATCTAGTTCCCAGGCTAAACAGATACCAACAGAGTTTAACATGTCTCTATGAAAAATACTTAAGTTATCTCTTAGAAACTGACAATTCTCTCTTAGAAGTTTGCCAGAAACTGGCTGTCATAAAACAATTACCTTGGAAACCTGTAATTACCTCTGTTTCCAAACAATAGAAAGAAACTCCAGCTGTAGACATCCTGTCTTTTAGCTGAAAAAAACTAACTTTATATACATAGTGAAAGTCTTTACTTATTCTTAGATGTTGCAAGTTAACTCTCTCTCTCTCTCTCTATATATATATATATATATATATATATATATATATATATATATATTGCAGTTTCTAATATGAAAGCATACATTTGGATTGGCATATAGCTTATACACATTTCTGCTGTTTTCCAGCAGGGTGCACTGTGGTTACATTTTTGAAGCTCAGTATAACATAGAGTTTAATCATAACATATATTTCACCTTACATTTGTAAAACAAGCCTGTGGATCATATTAATATTTACAAATGACATAGAATTGTTTACAAAATTCTATCTAGCTGGGCTGGCAGCATATTGGTTTATCACACGGATAATTATGGATTGTAATCCTTCTGATGTTAGAAGCATGGTGAGAGCCACAGTCAGTAATTAACACATAATCCTTCCCCAGTAACTGTATTTTATGGTGGTGTGGGTAATTTTATAGTAAGATATTTTCTCTCTTTTTCTCTAATTGCAACTGAAAATATCTGGCAGCACTGATGAGCTTTGTATTTAAATAACATTTGGGATACTCATCCCCAGTTATAGTCTGGGACAAGACTGCATGTACCTCAGGGGCCTTTGTGAATATTATGAATTGCTTGGAAAAGTTGGAGCTATTACAATTTATGAACACAGCTTATATTACCTATGCATTTGTTCTGATTCAGCTGTTTAGTTACCCTTCAAGGGAGCCTCGCCCTTGGTCAAAGTCAGTTAAGGGGAAAACAGTGATTGCAACATTAGGAATAGGTTTACCAACTCCATTGGCATAGAGGGATAAAACTATGACTCTGACCCAGATGATCAGAATTTGATTAGAAGCTTGGATGCCTGGTGACGCTGGCATAGGGGTGGTGTGGAATGATTTGACTATGATTTCCCACTTCTCCTCAGGGAAGGATATAGGAACAGATGAACGGGGTACATGTTGGCATATTTGAATGTACACTGGAGACCTGAGAATCCATGAATGAAAGCGCTGACATCAAGAGGTCACAGTGGTTTTAGGGGTTACTTCACTTATGGAACTGAGTGACATCCCCTTGCTGATGCCCCATGAATGCCAAACCTTGGGTGCGTGTAGTGAGATTAGGAGTACAAAAAAGCAATAATCTAACCATCCATGATGATGGTCCCTCTTTGTCAGCTCTCACACTGATGTATGGCAGACAAATGTGCCAACCGACTGAAAGAAAGTCAGATAGTTGGTAGGCACTGGGGGTAAAATCTTCAAAACAATTACAAACAAATTTACAATAAAGGCCATCAGACCTGAAAAAAAAACATAGCCTATTTCTTATTGCTTGGTGTGGACCAGAACTGTACTGATACATTTTCTTAGCTTTTGGTTTCATTATCCTTCAGCACATTGCATAGTCCAAATAATGGGCTTTTGCAATGACTATTTTGCACTGAGATGGGTTACTAGTTAGACCCCAGCTTGAGAAAGACATTGTAAAATGCCTTCAACTTTAGAGGAGTGACTGTCGGCATTTTTAAAATGTTTCTTACATACCCTGGCAGGTGCTACGTGTCGGCTGTGGTGTCTAGGAATTCTTGACATGCTGCCTGGGGAAAGTTTCAGCTGATGTGTGGAGACCAAAAGAAAGAGTCAATCTGGTGTAGAAAATGACATTTTTCTTTAGCATTTTCAGATACTGGAATTTGCTGATATCCATTGATTAGATCTGAAGTACAAAAATATCTATCATTGCCCAACTTTTGAATAATTTTGTCCACTCAGGGCACAAGATATGACTATAATTTAGGTACCATACTTCATTTTCTGAAGTTGCTGCAAAACCTTATAAGCTCATCAGGCTTGGGAACTAGTACAATGTGGTTATTATACTCACCTTGGGATTCTTTTATAATTCTATGTTTGGGCATTTTCTGTACCTCCTTCTTAACTGCTTGGCATCGTGTTTCTGGTAGCTCATCATTAAGACATTTATCTTTCTGTCTTAGGATTTAGAAAATCAAGCATGCATTCTTCCTTGGCAATGCCATTCTGAAGGCCAACCCACTTCAAAAGCAAATAAAAACATAAGTTACTTCAATTATGTTTTGTAAATACAGCACAGAACCTTCGATGAAAACATGTAACATGAAGATACTAAAACAAATCATAAATCAATCACCGTTGGCTCAACAAATTATGCCAAAAGACAAAAGCTCTTGAAAAAGAGCTAACAGTTCATAAGATGATAATATATAGTTTATTTTGGAGATATGAGATATAAACAGACTATTTTAGCTTGGATTATGCTAGAAGGAAGGGAAATAAGAAAAGGTAGAGGAAAGGGAGTAAAAGAAAAGCAGAGAAGGCACAGGGAGGACTGAGACTGGATAACGATCAAGTTTAACTTGGGTTACTACTTGTAGCCAGTGACTTTGTGATGTATTTTGAGGATCCGATCCATTGATGCAAATTAATTTCAAATGCTGCTATCATTTGCATGTTGAGCAATAAATATTACATCAAAGTAAATGAAACATATGACAATGAAGGGGAGCTCCGCTATCCGAGATCATGGAGCAGTGGAGTTCAGGGAAATTGCCCTTTCCTGACTGTAGTACAATCTTGGAGTTGGTATATCTAATTAGTAGGGAGTGTGAGAGGTGCAAGGGGGCTTGCTGTCTTGCAAAAAAGATAGTTTACTGATGTTTTTCTACTTTGACACCCTGGGATGTAATATTTGCAGCTCATCATTTAATCATTCAGTGTTTTGTCACTTTGATATAGTGACATAGATCTAACCATGCTATAACCCTACCTTAGCCATATCTGGTGTTTTCCCTCCCTTATGTGCCATTCCCCATTCCTTCTTCATTGTCCAACGTTCCCCATTACTGTCTGTATGACTGTGTCTATCCATTGTTCTCCAAACCTTTTGAGAGCCAAGCACTCCCGTCTGCCTGAGCTTGTGTTTTGTTATCATCTGTCTGTCTATCTATCTGGCCATGTTACATGCCCTTTTCCCTCTATCGAATCCACAGCCATCTCTCACTATCTCCCCATTAGAACCTAATGTTCTGTGTATTAGAAGAGAAGCTTTTTCTCTGGGAAAAATACCATCCCCTTACATCTGTCTTTCCTTATAATTAACTTTGTCTGTTTTGCTCTGCTTCCTGTTCTCCCCTGTCCCACTTTCTTACCTGTGCTTATGTATATTATGAAGAGTGTTACCACTGTGTTGTGCAATGGCAGAGTAGTCTAACTAGTGGCCGTGATGCTGCCATTCTTATGCCAGGTGAGCATGAGGTGCTGTTTTGCAGCACTGCATCATGTATGCATCAACATGAAGTGACCTAGCTATGATGACCCACCTTCACTGTTGCATGCATCATATCAATCATGCACACCACTGTAGCATGGCTCCTGCCATACAGTGGCCTAGTGCACCTTCTCCCATTACCACTACGCTTCTCTTTAATTATCCATTCCTTTTCTTTGACTACCAGTCCTATTCAATGTACAACAAATGTCTGATTAGCTGTGAAGTTCTACATGCAATGACTTCCCCTTGAAAATTCACACCTTGCAGTTGCATAACAATTAATCCCAGCAGTAGTCTGATCCCATTGCCTATACCACTGAGTAGTTGCTCTGACCAGAGTGGACATTTTCATTATGCACCCTTACAATGATATTGTGGCACAAGGAATGCTACTTTTGTTATGACGGTTCTGAATGAAGTATTATCTTAAGTACTTGATCTTGTTTGAGATTGTTGTGATTTTTGCATAAGTTTGTAACTCAGTGTAAATAAGTAGTTAAAATGGTGTTCCAAAGTGCATGAAAATTTTACATTCACACTTTTTATCAGGGTGATCACTTATTTCCATTGACTATAATCAACAGAAGTTATTTTGGTTTACCTTTACATGTGCATAATGCATATGTGTGAAATCCAAAAGTCCAAAAGGACTTTTTCAAGTTCTCGGAAGGCCGAAAACAAAATGCACTGAATGTGCAATGAGAGAATGCACAGTAACGTTTGCTCATTGCAGATTCGGCATTTTTGGTGCAAGGTGCACTATAGTGGAGATCGAAAAGTGGCCCTTTCCCCACTTTAGTGCGACCTCAGAGTTAGAATAATAAAGTAGGGGGTGTGGGGCTTTCCCCCCTGCATTATGCTATGTCCTTTGAATTGACGTTTGAAAATCAGCTAATCTGGTTTTTGATTTGCTGATTTTCGAACATCAGTGCAGATCGGACTGACAATTTTCGTCATTCCGGTTCGCACAAAGGGCCATATGGTAGGTTGATTTTCAACCTTCCAAATGTAAACTGTTATTTTCACCCTTATCTACCCAATTTTTCAGTGGGTTGTAATCCTGTTCAGTTTTGCCTGTGAGGTTATGTAAGTAATTTTGTCTCTTTATTTTAAGCCAGTTACTGTTGAGTCTTATTTCATTTGTACTCCCACTGTAGCTTATCAGAAAAATAATGTTTAGCCACTTGACTGCTTTTGATGGGCTATGCAATGTAACAACCCCTTTTAAAATGCTGTGTGGAGCTACAGATCACATCTTTGTTGACTTTTCTGAAGAGTGTTATTTCTAGAAAGGTGCCATCCATTTTATCTCTGCATATGGGTACTATGACTTAGAAGGGAAGATACACAAAGAAATGTCATGAATTTTAGTGAGTACACAAATTCTTTTCACTTTCAGTTAGAAAATATTTAGCAGCAGTCTTAAGGATGGCTAAACAGAAATTAGCACTCACAAAAATACCTATAGAATAAGCCTACACTTTTCAAATGTCAAGTGTTCAATTCCTCCTTCACAGGTTATTACATACTGGAACAAAACATTGATGAATTATTGCTGTGGGGAAATCAATAACTCTGCCAAGACTGCCAGTGTCCACATTGGTCAAGAACAGAGATGACTAACTGAATGAATCACAAAGTCAATAAACTGGTTCTTGTCACAACTTGACATTTCAGGACTGCTGCTCAGTACGGTGACAGTGACCATAGCCATTTTAATTACATATTCGCACAAGCAGAAATTGTTTCTTCTGTTTGAAATTCAACAGTATCATTGTTAGTTTGCAGATGTTGGTGGAAACAGGAGTCATACTTGCTCCTCAGGTACACCCACTTGTTGTTCTTTAAGTAAAAGCCCATCCTCCTTTCCATGAAGACATGCTACTAAGACTCAGTCTTGCTCAGCAATGAAATAATAACATGTGCTTTGAATCATGGTCTTAGAATCAGTCAATAGCATTCCAGAAAGTATATGGATTTATATTATGTGCTAAAGATTCCAGCTGCTTTTATATTTTCTCTTTTTGGGATGCATTACTGGCAAGTACTGCTACACAATAAATGTACAGCTGCTTGAGGCCCATGCCTTATCAAGAGAGAGTGCACCTTAGGAGATGTGAGCTGTCAGTTGTATAATTAATTCTGTGGGTTCTGTAACATGTATTGGCCTTCTATAGGTTTCTTCAGTCAGGCTCTTCTTTAATGCTACTCCTTTTTGTTGACTCAAGTTTTCATTGTAGTGCAATAATAAAATGAATAGCAAAAAAAGGCTTCTACAAATAAACACTGGATAGGAAGATATGCAGTAGTCACAGTGTTACTTTACTATGTCCGTCTCTAGCTATCTGTCTGTCTATCTAGACAAATAGCTAGAAAGATACTAATAGAGGTGTGTGTTTGTGTGCATGTCGGTTGTGTATGTTTGTGTGTGTGTGTGTGTGTGTGTGTGTGTGTGTGTGTGTGTGTGTGTGTGTATACCTAAAGATGGCTATATAACTATATATATTTATCTCTATCTACCTATATATATATATATATATATATATATATATATATATATATATATATATTTGTTATAATTGGTACATTCACTCATCAATAAGTGAGTTCTGTAGTATATGCAGTCACACTCTACACTCTACAGATATAATGTTTTCTTAGAGATACCAGAAGTAAGTATTGGTTATAATGAAAACCATTCTGGTAGACAGTACACATTAGCCTCTGTGAATTGTTTCAGATAATGATCTAGTTAAGTACAGGACTTTTTGCTGAGCCTGTTAAACAAGTCAAACTCCTGAACTACCAAGATGAAGGCTGACTTTTATATGTTTCTCCTTCTTTCAGCTTCAGAAGGCTATTGAAGGTTCTACGAGCTCAGGTGTGAGGTTACGTCCACCTCTTGCCAGTTTTCGTGACAGCACAAGAAGTGCTTCTAAAAAGAGCCATCTGGCCCCAGCACCCCAAATTTGGACTCTTCATAACACCAGCTGCACAGTAGATGTGGAAGCAGGGCAGGAGAAAGGACTCAATGCTGCAAAAACAGCAGATACAGATGAAACAGAGCTTCAGAATTTGGGGTCTAGGAGCACAGCACAAACATCCAGAGACCTGCAACCTTTATCAGATGATACCGAGGTCAGTGAAGACAGTCACCTATGAAACCGAATAGCACAACATGCTTTTTGCTGTGTGCATCTTAATGAACTCATGCAGACAACACTATGAACTTCTTCCAATATACCCCTCTACCCCTCTGCTATATTACTGTACATGAGAACTAAAACTCTTCAAGGCACTGGCTATGATCAGATCCTAGGAGTATCGATTTGAATGGTCTTAGGATCTCCATGTCTGGAGATCAACTTGATACTGAAAATGACAGCAACATAATTCTGCTAACTATCGCAGCAGGTCAGCTAAGATAAGAGGAAGTTTTCTGAAAATTTTACCTTCCTCCAGATATGGCAGTGGTGTAATATGTGGTTTACTATGCCTGAAGAAGAAGAATTGTAACCATTGTGAAAGAAGGCAATACACGTCTTGGCCACAGAGCTGCAATCAAAGAAAGTTTAAACAATTTTAGTATATCCCTTTAAAATGTAAGTGGTCATACTGTATCACTGCACTTCATGCCTGTTTATTCATTTCACTCAGTAACTTTTTAGTGATGAAGCACTCAGTAATAAATTAACAACACAAATCAAAAAAAGCAGTGGGAAGTGATTCTGGACTGTACACTCCAAGGATGCATTCAAGCAGGATGCTATAACCGTGAGATATTTAAGCATCTAGGAGATCCAAAGTGGTTTATACTATGCATGCTGGTGTGTGTCACTGAACCTAGAAAAAACAGGTCTCATATATATCAATACAAATAATCATTAGGAATGCAGATTAAACTTCGTCACAAGCTAACGTAAACAATATTTTCTCTAAGCAAATCTCCTTCCAGCTTAGCAGTTAAAGGGATATTTTATTTTGTAAACAGTTTATTACCATTTGTATGAATTGCCTGTCTTCAGTCTTAATACTTAAGATTATTGCTGTTGTTCAAACTTGTTCTGAATTGCTATCTGCTTTGTCAGCAGTGGGCCATCTCTGCTCGTGCATCTTCACATCCTTCTTCTCATGTTTTCGTTTGACAGCTGAATAAGTATGTCTTACAGTTAATTACACAAAGCAAAAATACAACATAAATGTCATTTGGGAAAAGAAAGAAATTCTCCTCATAATAAGGTAAGGTGTTTGGAATATGGATATGCTGGTAGTGTAGTAATAGAAATTACATAAGTGAAAATTGAGGAATGCAATGCATAAGAAAACATTGAACGTGATAGTATTTGAAATTTGTGGGTAAGTTACAAAGTTATCTTGGTGTTCTTCATCATGGTTTATACTGCCACCCTCACTGTTGTTTTAACTGTTCTTAATGAAAGCCCTGTTGTAGTTTATTTTCTTTTGTATTCTTGTAATCAATTTTAAATAATTTGTGATATGTAAGGACAGGAAGATGTGAAAGACAAGGTCAGTAAAGTGGTTAGTGTACTGGACAAAAGACGTTTGATAACTATAGTAAAAGAACAATTCATTTCTCTTAATTCCAGTCACTGGAGATGGAACTGATATGCATTTAACCATCACATTTCCACAGTAATTACTTACCAACTGATCTGGTACTTGACCATCTGAAAATTTGTTATATGACACTCAGGCTTTCTCAGCAAAAAAGTAAACATGAGCAGGGCAAGATATTCCACAGTTCTATTTTTTGTAAAAAAGTGCACCAGCAACAAATTCTAGCATTTACCACCTTGGATTCTGTTTTCTTATTGTAAAAGATGTGTAAACAACAACAATAGCACTCTGGTATTTAATTAATTTTTGCAGCCAAATAGAAACAAAGACACACATCTGTTTTCTAAGAAGGAAGACAACAACCATGAATGGTGCTGTGCAATTTTATATATTGGATATGGCCTACTGCACTAATATTTTAGTACAGATCTTCTTTCACAGTGGTTACCATGTCAAGCAACAGCTTGCATCAATCAACTCACCCTCCAGGAAAAGCATGATATTTTGAGCACAATCATTTTTTAATTTGTGAACAATTTCCTTTTGGTAATATGTCATAGTATACGTGTCTTTGACAGGTTTCTAATTATATTTTTGAACAGTCTTTGCAGAAAAATGAAGCAATGGTTCTTCCATTTTGTACTCAGGTGTTTATTTCCTCCAATGTCTTTAATTTCAGAACAGACAAGAACATTTAAAATGTGAAATACTTTGTTTTGTTTTTGTTTTTCTACAGTTGGCCATGTGTACAACACAACAATGTAAGAAAATGATGGGGAAAGGGAGGGGGAAGAGAAAATGAAAGAAATAGAAAAGACAGTCAGGAATTGTGGGATGCATAAACTCACAGTTGTTAATTGTCGGCCCCATGATTCAAGACTGAGTTATTTTTTAAGTTGTACTTTGTACTGATTATAGTCTTAATAAATGATTGATGGAACTGACCATTTTGAATCATTCTAAGTTTTTTTGCTGACATTGTTTTTAAGGAAGCAAATATACATCATGGATGAACCTATGAACCTATGTGAACACATTTTTTGTTTGATAATTGCTAATTATATAGCTTTCAAAGACTTTGCAAGCATTTTCAAAGAACAACTGTTTTCAGTCATTCTAATTTTGCTGGGCCAATATGTCCAGCCAAACTTCTAATGACTTGGAATAAAATCCTGAGTGCTGGTGGGCTCACCAATGTTAGGAAGGAATTGAGTAATGACGGCCTAACTCCATCAGAGCCAGGCAAGGGATCCACAGGAAAAGGACCAAAATGAAAAAAAAAATAATAATTTGTATTTAACAAAAAAGTTGTATTTTTTATAAACAGACAACAATTAAGCAGAGATATGTTTAGCATGAAAAATTTAGATGGATGTTATTTTTATAAGGTGATAGTTGAATATGCATTATCCATTCATCATGTACTCAGAATGTAGGAAACATTGGATAACTGTAGATATTTCAACATATGTATCCATACCAGAAACTTCAGATATCCACAGTATAGTCAAATCATCACTAAGTCCATGATGTCTTAATACGATCAGATATTAGTTTTCATGAATAATGCTTGCAGACATCAAGGAACTTAGTTCTAATAAAATACCCAGAGATAAGAAGCAATGACAGGAATGCCTCACTCTGTATGGGAGATCCACAATCTGCTAATCATTTGATGCTTATTAGTTGCCCTCCTGCTTATTAGTTTTACTTTCTCCAGCCTCAAAAGTCAGTATAAGGCCTTACTAATCCTTTTGGAGTAAGAGTTCTTAAGTATCAATTTATTCCTGAAGTGATTTACGGTTTTGACACTCTGTTTGGACTGACCTAACAGTAATTTTCTTTCATAGGTTCTGGTGACAGAAGTGCTTGAATCCAGTCATAATCAAAACTTTGAAAAGAAAGCAGTGATAAGTCAGGCACAGTACAACTGTAACAGTATACATCTTTCTTGGAATAACTTACTTCAGTAAACAGTTTTAAAATGCATCCATTCCTTTTCTCACTTGGTGGGTACTTTTTGTAATGTGCTTTGATGACATTTTCATGTCTATATGAAACAGTATTTGAGTAAGTGTAGTTTTTCCATATGTCTAATTCTGGTGTATTAAGCTAGATGTTTTAATATTAATTTTACATGCAAGAGCAGTAAATGAGGAGAAGAAATGTTTGAAAAGATATTACTGTGACCATGAATGTTTAACTTCTGTCACAGGTGGAAGTGTCTGAAATTCTTTAGTACTCCAACTATAAAAAAAGAAGAAGTGGGCCTCTTCAAAATCTGAGGTGCCAGCATGTGAAATATGGAGGTTTTACCCATAATAGAGAATGTTCTTAATAGCAATGTGTTTTTTCAATAATGGTCTGACATCTTCTGCAGGGTCTTTACCTGCAGTATTCCAATTTATTTTGATGACAGACACTTGTACTCCTCAATGCCATTTTAAGAAAAATAGGTTTAAAAAATTATTAGATAATATGTATCAGACAAATTCAAGAAAATCATGAAAACTTGTAGTACTGGTCAATTCAGAGGTCAATCCTGTGCATATTCCTTTCAGGAAAAAAAAAACAATAGGTAAATAACATAATGTAACAACTCCTACTATGAATACCTCACAGAGAGGGATCAGTTTTGGCATAATGTAGAAGTTTCAGGATAAATTGTATTGCCTCAAAGAATTTATCAAATATGCCTTCTTTCTGTAAAACAGGCTAACAGTTTTTTTGGAAGAATCTGGAGGACTTAGCTACTGTAGACTGCCACCATACAGAAGCCATAGGTAGATATTCTGGCTAAAAGGTAACACAATCCAATCCAGTTGCAGCTCTGCGACTGCATTATATCACAATTATGCATAATGGTGATAGTGCATGTAGAGTAACTGGACTGCATTAAGGACTTTGAACTAATCCATCACAGAATAATCCTTCTCATATTCGTTAGATTTACTGGTAGGGAAAAGACTGAAGACCTTGGTAAGTACATGATTGGGAAGGTGGATGCATAGGGGGGGGGGTGACTGCAGTATAAGTTATCATAGGCCACAGTAGTCATCAGTGATGTGCTGCAGGGACTGGCCTTGTCATAAGCAGTCTTTAACAAATTCATTTCGGATACAGTGGGCCACAGAAAACAGGAGAAACATTTTGTCAATGCTTCAAATATTAGTGCTATAGCAAAGGATATAGAAAACATGGATATCCTATTCTAGTGGACAAAAAATAAACATTGCGATTTAGTGCAGAGAAATGTAAACTGCTTTATTTGGTTACAGCAACCCAGGTACTTCAATCAAACCTCAACAGATACTGCTGAATCACTCAGCCCATAAAAAGCACTTGAGGATGATAGCATATACCATACTATACCTAATTAGGCAGAGACAGAAAAGGCAGATGCATTAGAAAACAAATAATTCATCTGTATGATGTGTGAACTTTATCACTGAGGTCAGGACATCATACTCGCAGATATTACTAACATCACATCTCATGTGCTCTGTGCAGTTATAGCAGGGGGAGGGTTTTTTGAGCAGTCAGAATAGGTCCAGGAAAAGTCAACCAGAGTAACTGGAGAATGACTAGGGACAGCAAATTGAGACACTAGGCCTATATTCACTAAAAACCAGGAGACATAGGGGACATGTTATAGTTTCAGTAAATAATGATAGGGGATTTCTAGAGGATAAGTCTAAGTGAAAAGATAAAAAGGGTAGAAAGGACAAACTTGCAGCTGTAGTTTAGTCTTCAGTCTGAATCTATGGAGATCATTTTCTAAGAAATGGTTGTATGTTGATGGAACCAACTTAGGATGGGGAGTTTGAATATAGTGTATGGAGGAATTCAAAAGGTCTAGGTGAAAGCAGCAAAAGGAAGAAGGGAGAAACAGCTGCATGCTAGTTTCAGTATAATAGATAGTATAAACAGACAAATCTGGCTACTTCTTCATGGAGATTAATAATGAATAAATGAATGAATGAATGAATGAATCAATCAATCAATGAATCAATGAATCAATGAATCAATGAATGAATGAGTCCTGTATGGAATACAAACCATGAGTTCCTTTCTTTGGTGATGCACAGAAATAAAATACAGAGAGCTTTTACGAACTTTCACAAATACAGTGTGAGGGAATGAGCTTCAGTAACTGCTGTATGGGGCAATGGTAATTAAATTCAGTTACACGTGTTATTAATTAAAAATACCCCACTTAAGATACCTGAGTAACTAACCAATCTAAACAGTAACCTCATATTTCATTTGCATAGGCCAGGCGGGCTTAAGATAATTTTGTATTAAGAACATTTTTCAGGATCTTTTATATTCATTAGTATTTCTAGAGGCTGCAAATCATGGCATACATTATTTGCAGTCCTTTTGGTTTTACTAAAACCTGGCAGGTAAGGTTTGATGGACAACCTGTGTTGTGACTAATTTTGCCATGTGTAAGTAGCACTACACCAAGGAGGAAGAGATATACTTTTTTTTAAAAAGGCAATATTTTTGGGAGCAGGGTGGAGTGAACATAATATCCAGTGGTTGTAAAATTTGGTAAAGGCAAGATAAACAGTTAACACTAGAGGGTTAAATTGGGTCTGTATTAAAAGCACAAAGGTTTACTTACCTGAATATCTAAATGCCGACACATATTCCGCGAACCGCAAATAAATCGAACACCCTAAACCGCGAAATTCAAAAACTCGAACAGTCATAGTTGTCCCACCCCACCGCCCGCTACATACTACCTACCCAAACAAACTAAATAAACCACATACATACACTAGCCAAAACCCTACTTCTAATCATAAACTAAATCCTACTTCTATCCCTACACTAAATCTTGCATATACTACCATGTATGCACTTACCTTAACCTGCACCCTAACCCTAAGGTCCGTAACTATCGCAAACTTACCTTAAGAAGCTATACCCAAACAAACTAAATAATCCACACACATACACTTAACAAAACCTTACTTCTAACCCTACACTAAATCTCACATACATTACCATCTATGCACTTACCTTAACCCACACCCTAACCCTAAGGTCCATAACTATCGCACTCTTACCTTATGGAGCTATACGCAAAAGGGACAACCATGATGATTCGATGTTTTGGATTTTGCACTTCAGGACAATTGATGTTTTCGCGGTTCGATAAAGACATGTCGGCATTTAGGTATTCGGGCAAGTACACCTTTGTGCTTTTAATATAGACCTGGTTAAATTAACTCAGGGTTTGAATAGCTTAAAAAAAGCAGGAGTGAGATGAAGTGTGAATAAAAGCAAAATATGTGATGATTTATGTTGTGAAAGCTGAAGTATGAAAACGGTGTATCAACCATACATGATACAAAGGGAGAGTGAAAGGGATGATCGGTGTAGAAAACTAAGAGGTGGAACTAATATGCTAGGAGGTTATCAGCCAAGTTAACATAAAAAGTCCATCATTTTGTTTATGCTTACTAAATGAGGGAGTTTAGTGAACATAAAAATGTAAATAAAAAAAGTCCACAGCTTCACTTTAGCATAGTAGGCCAGCATGGTAAATGAGACAGTTTAGTGTGTGTAAAAGAAAAAAAATAAATAAAATAACAACAAATGATCAGGAAATAAAAGTAATTGTAGCAATTACAAGAACCTGATATTTTACTTTCATTTTTTTTATAATGTTCTTTTTTCAGCTTGTTATAGTTTTCCAAATAATTGCACTACATATGTAGAGGTTGACACTATATGAATTGAAGTTGTATTTTTTACGTATTTAATATGTTGTTCTTAAGTATTGGGTTTTGTAATAACTTTAACTGTAACTATATTATGCCAATGTGTATTTTTTAAACCCTGGGTCTCTGCTGAAAATGGGATATTATCCCAGTCAGATTTTAACAGTAAAACAAATGTCAAATAAAATAATTTTGGCAAATGTGGGAAGATGTAAAGCTGACTAATCCATTTATGTGTGTGCCTGTGCGTGTGTGTGTGGCTGTGTATCTGTGCGTGTATGTGAGAGTATGCGCAACCATATAGCTCAACTTTGCTCAAGAATTCTGGACACAACCAGCAATAATGGTGGTACAAGGAGTAAAAATCAGGGGCAATTTATACATATTACCCTTATTCACTTAAAAGATTGATAGTCTAATTCACTTACAATATAGATCATAAGAGGTTTTCGATCAACAAAAGTATAAAACTATAAACTTTAAATATACTGTCTGCCTGTTAACTTGAGATATACCAGAGACTCAAACATTGTTCAAGGGTCAGAGCAAGAATATCAGGTAAACTCAAGCACAATATATAAAATCAGGGACAGCTGAGATGTGCATGCTTGAGGGGGTTGCAATACTTTGCACTGTATTTTTTTTTTATCACATTGAGACATCTCAGGTGTACATAATTCAGAAAGTGGCTGTAATTACTGGGCACATATGACTGTGTTTCTTTGTATATTTGAATGAGTCTGTCGATGCCTCTGCATCTCTGTGTGTGTCTTTCTTTGTTTATGTCTATCTCTTTGTGCCTCTCCATATATGTGTGAATGTGCATGTGCACACAAACACGTCCATAAGAATCTGAGTGTCTGTATATGTGTGAGAGATTGTCAGCCTCTGCACGTATGTGCATGTGTATATGTGTAACTGTGTGTGTGTGTGTGTGTGTGTGTGTGTGTGTGTGTGTGTGTGTGTGTGTGTGTGTGTGTGTGAGTCTATGAGTATGGGTATGTGTGTGTGTAAACTTTATTAAAAGCTTACAGGGTATCTGTAAACATTATTAAACGCTTACATAATGTATAGTTTGGATGTAAAATATATCCTCTAACAACTGCATACCATACAGAAACTTTGAAATGTTAGGTGAAGGAGCTACTTTACATCAAAAATATAAAAAAATATGTATGTACTAATAATAAAACAAATACTAGATTTAACAGCTCACTTTCTAAGCACAATAATTCCCTCCAAGGTGGGCATTACAGAGAAATAATACACCTTTCTGGATTGTGGAGCTCCTCCACCTGCCATGTTAGGCCTCAAAGCACCCTGGGAAGTCTGTTAGCTCTCTTTAATACCCACCCTATCAGAAATTATTACTTGCTTAGAGTGGAGATAAACACTAGCCCAGAGTATAACTGTACAAGCCTAAGAAGAATAAAAGTTAAAGAAAAAACCCTGAAATAAGTAGTCTTGGATATAAGAAGCCTGAGGATATAACATTACTCCAAAACTCAAAGACAGTAAGTATTGTCCAGAGCGAAACAAAACAGATACAGATCAGTTGGACACTCAAGTGTAAAAGTGTAATACATTTGTTATAATTGTAGTGTAAGTGAGATCACAATTGTAATTACTTCCAGCAAAAAAACTGACCACAGGAAGAAGTAATGTTTTCTGGAGGTCAGAAAGTCAGTGGCCAAATGGTGGTTGTTAATGCTCTTCTTAGAAGAGGTAGAACAGATGGAAATTGTGTTTATTTATTATTTGTTTGTTTGTGTGTTTGTTTATTCACCATAAAATTCTAACTAGGCAGATCCCATTTTCTGTGGAGGCCCAAATTGAAAAGCTTCAGCAATGCTGCAGTTGCAGTTTTGTTTTTGCATTCTTATACAACTTTCGCTGAAATAGGGAAAACGACAGATTAACATAATCCATAGCATATACATTTTAAAGTCACATACAAAAGATACTGAGGGGCATGTTATCTGACATAAGGAACATGTGATGCATAAGGGTGGGCTTTCTGGCAAAATATTTCTGTTATGTATGGACAATTTTAGTTTGAGTAAATCACTGCTAGTCACTCAGCAAGACAGGCAATGTAAAAACCCCATGGGCAATAGTGTAAAATAAAGGTGCTGTACATGGTAGAGGCACCACAAAGATAAGGGTCACATTTATTTGTTATTAAATGACATGCACAAGTCTAGGACAGGCTTAAATATGTAACTATATATTTATTTAAACAGTGACTCTGTCTTGTAAATGACCTCATAGCAGGAAAAGGTACAGCTGATAAAAACGGGACCACATATTCAAAATAAAGTGCATGTTGTACATAATATTTAATAAGGTGCCATTCAGGACAGCAGATCATAAATATAGATTACAGTCCTTAACAGCAGCACAGTGGAACATGTAGCCCATTACTGTCTGTTATGTAATACAGTGGGTCAATTAACTCTCATGGAATTTAAATTCAACAGTTTCTAAAACATAAAAATATGTGAACATTGTAATTTTTCCTGAATATGCCTGAACTGAGATGTGTAACATTGAATGGAATAAAGTATTTCAGTTTCTACTTTATTGGTAGCTGTGGAAACATTTGCAAAATACATTTGAAATCCTTAAAGCAATCTTATACATCATAAAACACCTTGCGCCATATGTTCTACATGTCCCTAAATATGGGACATTGAATTAATGTAAAATGACTTTGGAAACTCATTTAGACGTGCTGGCGACTGTATTGTATACAGTGCAACAGAGCACATCTGAAAACTGCTGTGTTTTTCCTGCTGCACTGTGCCTCAGTGTCAATACCTGATTATAATTCATAAAGATTTCACAAACATTAAGCATGGCATTATTATTTTATGGCAATAAGGGACATCTCTGAGCTCTGATTAGGTAGAGTTCTGTAAACTTGCTATGTGTGTGTGTGTGTGTGTGTGTGTGTGTGTGTGTGTGTGTGTGTGTGTGTGTGTGTGTGTGTGTGTGTGTGTGGGGGCTATGTGTGCGTGTGGTAGCAGATTTACCGGCACCACAAGGAACCCCATTGTCAGTAAGATTTTTCCTGCTATGCAGCAATGTTTTTCACTCTGTTTTTATTTTAGCTCTGATGTGCTTCTCAGATCTGTATGCTGAGTAACATATCACAAGGAAAGGATGGTTGCTGTACTGATAAACAGTGCATCATCCGTGTGTATGTAGATGAAGTCCTATAAGTTACCCCAAATGGTTCACTTGTTTGTGAATCATGTACAGTCCCAGGTTTTGCATATGTACTATGCCACACCTGGAGTAAGATTGCATACAATGTCTTATCCCCTTATTTAACATTTTTATGAACCACAAAAGGCTCTGGCAGGCTATTCTGTTGTCTATCAGCCCTACTCCCTGGCACGCAATGTTTACGAATAGTGCCCAAAATTTTTATCCACATGAATGGTATAAGATTTTATTATTTGAATATATGAACAATTTTCTGCAAATAGGATCACATCTTTTAACGTAGCTAATGAATTTACACACTTTCTGGTTCACATATTTAACAGCTGCTTGCACTAGCACACTTGACAAAATCAGGCAATCTCTATACGTTTTAATGGAATAAAACTAGTAGACGTTATAGTGAGTCACCCTTTGTGAAGCACCCACTCTACAGTGCTCATTTGACCTTTGTACAGGTGACACATCAGACCTGCCTACATTTTAAAGCTGCTAAGATAATTCATCTGGTTGTGGGGTCAAATTTAAAGTCAAACCAGGACTTGTTGATAGCTGGACATAGCATTACATGTTGGAGGGAAAAGGATAAAGGGGAGCATTTTCTGGGGCAGAATACAATATTATATTCATTAGCTCATTCCGTTTCAGTTTACCCATTTAATTCAGTTAGGATCCGAAGGTAGAGAGGTAGCAGGGCAGAAAAGGAAAATACGAAATCTTCAAATATAGAAAAACAAAGAGAGCAGGGTACTAAAAATTATTATTAAGGAGGAGTTAAAAGAGTTACATGATCCAAAGTAGATGCTGTATTGGAGAGAAGGGGGGGTAACAGGGTAGACAAATGGAGATTCTTAAACAAAACTGCTGGTATGGATAATTAAAGAGCAGCAGAAGAAAACCTGGGTGAAAGCGATGAAGATGAGAATGAGGACTGAGTCTGTTCTAAAGAGAGAGAGAGAGAGAGAGATGCTAAAACCGTTTAGCAAATTTTATGCTATGTTATACAATTTTAAAAGAAAAAAAACTACTAAAATAGAAAAAAAAAACGGCTTTAGAAAGCGACCAGTAGTTTTAAAGTGCATAAAGCGCTTTCCGTTTAATAAAATCAAACTTCTTCAGATGCAAACATTCAAGGTATAAGTTTCAGTTAAATAAAATACCAGGAAGTGCTAAGTGGTATTTTATTTAACTGAAACTTGTACCTTGAATGCTTGCATCTGAAGAAGTTTGATTTTATTAAATGAAAAGTGCTTTATGCACTTTAAAACTACTGGTTGCTTTATGAAGCCATTTTTTTTTTCTATTTTAGTAGTTTATTTTGTGTTTTTTCCGCATGTTATACAATTTTGATAGAAGGTACAGCATCTCAATGTTGGGAGAGGAAATGCCTAACTATGGAAAATATTTGTTACATAAGGAAATAGGATCAGAGAATTTAATAACTGCAATCCAGTTCTTAAGTGAGTGGGATGAATAAAAGAGGTCCTGATTACCTCTCTAGAATTTTTCAAGTTCTTACATATGGCATTAACTCAGGCCAGTATTTAATTAATTGCTCATTCCTGAATAATGTTACCCAAAAATGATACAGGCAACATTTATGGTATTAACAAAATGAAAGGGAAAAGGGGAACTGTAACACAAAGGCAAACTTAGTCTTATATCATTATGCAATGTTAATTTTAGAATCCCCATAGGAATACCAGAAGCCAGATTAGAGAAAGCCGTACTACAAATAATCAGTGAGCAGCTGGTAGGTTTCCTACAGCTGTCTAATAAACATGATGGAATGAGCAAAGAATTTATGAGAAGAGCAAGGCAGGATTTTTATTAATATCCATCTGGAAAATATTAGAGAGTGTCAAATGGGACATCATAATGCAAACTGCAGACCACATTATAGGGATGGCAGATGGTTGCAGAGGTTAAAAAGTCAATATCAAAATGTTGGTAAATGGACAATTATTAGAAGAGGTAAAATTTGTGAGAAGAGCAAGGTAAGGTTGCTTCCTATCACCAAGATTATTCCTACTAGCAAATGAGAAGCTAACTCAAAGGGTCAGAAAACTAATAAACAGAGGGGTGTGGCCAAGGATGAACACAGGATAGCAGCAGATTTCTTCAGCTCCACCAATTTCATTACATTGACAGGAATTAATTACTTAAAAAATTAATTTTTGAAGTAATTTTCTTTCTACATATGTTTGTTTTATATAGTTCTTGAACTATATCTAAAAAAGAAAGGAAATCTTAATAATATTCCTGTCAGAAATTACTTTGAAAATTTTCCTGTCAGTTTATCAGTCTGAAATGAGTTCCAGTAAGACAAATTCTCAAGACTCCAGCATCAAGAAAGAACTTCAGTCTCTGATAATTATAGTCCAGCAACTTACTGCTAAGATGGATAAAATGGATACTAAAATAGACACTTTCATAGAAAAAACTACAAAACAAATAGACTTGTTACATATGGACCTGCAACAACAGAAGATCCAGATGACAGGCATAGAAGAAGCTGTGAATGACATGGAAAATAGAATACAAGAAGAGGAAATCAACATTGAGTTTCTGCTAAAACAAAATACACATTTACAAACAAAGCTGGATGACCCGGAAAATAGATCTAGGCGCAATAACATTAGGATTTTTGGACTGCCAGAAAATATTAAAGGTAACAATATTACTTCTTTTTTAACAACATGGCTCCCTAAAACTTTAGATTTACCAGAAGCATTCTCTTTTGGTATTGAAAGAGCACATAGATCTATAGCTAATACTAACTCTAACAAAAACTATCCTAGATCAGTTATAGTTAGATTTCTATCATCTTTTGATAAAGAGATGGTTCTTAAATCTGCCTGGGCTAAAGCTCCTGTTAAGATTAATGAAACAACTGTGCGTTTTGACAATGACTATTCTTCCATGGTATTAGCTAAAAGAAAAGTTTTTCTGCCACTAATAAGGGAGCTTAAAAAGCACAGTTTAAAACATACCTTCTGTTTCCTGCCAAGCTTAAAATCTTCCTTCCTGATGGTCCTAAAATTTTCGATGACTTAGACTCTGCTTTACTGTTTATCAAAAAAAATAAGATTTTGGAAAAATAGAAGAAATGGAATGGGCTAGTCCTTCGTTAAAGAGACTGGCAACTGAAACTTCGTGGAAGACTTCAGAGAAGAAGAAGAAGAGACTAAAAAACAAATGATTTGTACTATGTTTTTTTTCTCTCTCATCATTTTATTTTATTATTAATCTTTTTAAATATAGTTCCTGCATTTCCAAGAAGCAACAAATATTTTGAAAAAGATTTAATCAAAGTTATTCTCTGTGTGCAAAGAAATGTTTTGTTTCATAACTAGTCAAAATATCTGGAGATTTAATGGCAAGCTGTGATTTAACTTGTTTCTCTTTCTGAAGAGGAGAAATAAGGTCAGTAATTTGATACATTTTTTTTCCTTTATCTTTGTCTTCTTTTCTTTGTTTAAACAATGACATTCTATTTAGATTATGTAGTGGGTAAAGGGTGGGGGAGGGCAGGGAGAGAAGAGTAATGAAAATATGATTAATAGAATAATAACATATTTATTCCTTGTAAAAAGTTTATATGTTCTTCAAATGCTATTCCTAATTATACTTTCTTGATTACACTGCTTATGCTTGTTTGTAAATAATCTGTCATGCTTTAACTAATAATAATTAGAACTAAATAATAGTAAATAATATGTTTTATTTTTAACTCTATTAATATAAACAGTAAGTAATATTCTATTGTATATACTTCTTATAGCTTTCTCTTACATTTTTTATTTCTGCCTTACACCCTTTTACTTTCTACTCTCTTTTCTTTTCTTTATTAATATATAGAAATGCTTTTGATCATATAGACACAGTAAATAATAAGATTTGCATAGGAGTTGAGTTGGGACAAAAATGTTGAGTTTTGTTACTTATTAATAATTTTGGGCTTGATTTCACTTACATAGAGTCTGTAATAACCTGTAGAATGCATTGTGAAGGTTTTGTCATGTTTAGATGCATTTACACTGCTAAATGAATGTTTGTCACTAGTTTTTAATAAGTTTCCGCCAAAATGTTAAGAGAGACAATCTGGGATGTGGGCTGTCTCATGCACAGTGTCCATGAGCTACTTCAAAAGCTTCAACTCTCAGAATTCTCACAGAGAAGCTGAAAGCAGCTGGTCTCACCTTTGACCTAGATATCACACTGACACATCACAGATACAGGAATGACACTACCTAATTATACTTGCTTGATTACACTGCTTATGCTTGTTTGTAAATAATCTGTCATGCTTTAACTAATAATAATTAGAACTAAATAATAGTAAATAATATGTTTTATTTTTAACTCTATTAATATAAACAGTAAGTAATATTCTATTGTATATACTTCTTATAGCTTTCTCTTACATTTTTTTTATTTCTGCCTTACACCCTTTTACTCTCTTTTCTTTTCTTTTCTTTATTAATATATAGAAATACTTTTGATCATATAGACACAGTAAATAATAAGATTCGCATAGGAGTTGAGTTGGGACAAAAATGTTAAGTTTTGTTACTTATTAGTAATTTTGGGCTTGATTTCACTTACATAGAGTCTGTAATAACCTGTAGAATGCATTGTGAAGGTTTTGTCATGTTTAGATGCATTTACACTGCTAAATGAATGTTTGTCACTAGTTTTTAATAAGTTTCCCGCCAAAATGTTAAGAGAGACAATCTGGGATGTGGGCTGTCTCATGCACAGTGTCCATGAGCTACTTCAAAAGCTTCAACTCTCAGAATTCTCACAGAGAAGCTGAAAGCAGCTGGTCTCACCTTTGACCTAGATATCACACTGACACATCACAGATACAGGAATAGCAAATTAATAATATGTGTTAAAAACCTATGTCCCAAACATATACATTACTATAACTCATTGAATTCATCTGATTGACAAGCATAAATAATTTTATAACTCTATACTGGAAGAAATTGTCATATGATATATTTTAAAGCAGTAGTATAGCATGTTTGTAAAATCTGGTTACTAAAATGTGTTTGCTGTGCATTATTTTGTATAAAGCAGACAGATTTATTGAAGGGACAGCAATGTAAGATGGTGCTCAGTAAAGATACAACTCAGTGAGATCAGATATATATATATGTATGTGTGTGTGTGTGTGTGTGTGTGTGTGTGTGTGTGTATGTGTGTGGGCGTGTGTTGTGTGTGTGTGTGTGTGTGTGTGTGTGTGTGTGTGTGTGTGTGTGTGTGTGTGTGTGTGTGTGTGTATGTGTGTGTGTGTGTGTGCGTGTGTGTATGTTTGTGTGTGTGCATGTATATATATATATATATATATATATATATATATATATGTATATGTGTGTGTGTGTGTATGTATGTATATATATATATATATATATGTGTGTGTGTGTGTGTGTGTGTGTGTGTGTGTATGTGTGTGTGTGTGTGTGTGTGTGTATATATATATATATATATATATATATATATATATATATGTGTGTGTGTGTGTGTGTGTGTGTGTGTGTGTGTATGTGTGTGTGTGTGTGTGTGTGTGTGTGTGTGTGTGTGTGTGTGTGTGTGTATATATATATATATATATATATATATATATATGTGTGTGGGTGTGTATGTGTGTGTATGTAGATATGTATATAAATGTTTCTGAGAATCTGCTTAACTATGAAGTATGATTTATAACAATTTCTATGAATACACTATTTTATTCTATTGGCAATAATGAGTTTGAGTAAATGCTCATATACAAGCAATTCAAGGTTTTTTTTGAAAGCTGTTAACTGTATTTACATGACAGAAAATAGATGCATCCTAATATATGTAATGTCTGAATCATATTAGCCAAAGTTTTTGAATTAAATGAATGTTAGAACTTATTTTTCTCTCCTCTTGATTTCTAACATCAAGATTATTTGAATGCTATTTGAATACAAGTGTTTTATATTACATGGATGTATATAGTAGTATGAACAGTTTTTAAAAAAAAAAAAAAAAAAAAGGTTTATTTTAGTTTATATGATGCTGTTTTACCAAATGTGTAGTCTTGTCTTGCTAGATAATTGAATTGAAAACTGTTAACTTCAGTTAAATATAACTAGTATTAAATTGATAAGGTGGTAGCTGACGTACTGCTGCTTAGGGTAGGGGGTTAACTTGAGTGGTAAATACTACTCTAAGTTGGAGTTTATAACGCCAGGCTGGATGCAAGGTTTAATCCTTACATTATTTTCACTTGTTCATTGTTATTTGTATATAGTTTTGACATCCACAATATATTTTGTACATTCATTGTCACTACAAACAAAATTGAATCCTATACGAAATCCCATAAGAGATTCAATAACTACAGCTATATTTAAAGGTACACCTAAAGGAGGAGATGTAACATTACTTATCTTGTTATTTGTTATTTTGATCATAAGATTCTTAAGTTTTAAAAATGCCAAATGACATCTTTAAAAGGAATTTCTTTAAACATTAATGGATTGAATAATCCATGTAAAAGGGCAAGCCTAATAAGATACATTAATTTACATAAGGCCAACTTAGTCTTCCTACAAGAAACTCATCTCTTGAAAAAGATATTGATAAACTAGCCACAAACAAATATACAGTATTGGTTAGTTCAGAGTATACTCAGAAAAAAGACGAGTGGCTATTTTATGGAATAAAAGTATGCCCATTCCTAAAACCATTAAGTCTTATCAGGATGACAAAGGAATGTTTTGTATGGTTACAATACAAATTAATGGGAAGACTTACACTTTAATTAATGTATATTGGATACCTGGAATTGGTATTAATACAGTGAAACATCATCTTGATAAGATCATATCATTCTTTATAGGAGATATTATTTTAGCTGGTGACTTTAATTGTATACTACATGAAAGTGATACTACCACTATAGGAAAGAGAAGAATTACATCTAATGCAAAACATTTAAAGGATTTTGCTAATTCTTATCATTTGAATGATATTAATAATCAGATAGATTCAAAATCATTACCATACACCTTTTTTTCTAACAGATACAAAACTTATTCAAAAACAGATAGGGTCTTTATTTCTAACCAGATGGTAACAGATTTAAAAAATACTCATAATGTTCAGATCAAAAGGATACCAGCATACTTAACTCAACTAAAAGACTATAAAGAATATATACTTTCAGAAGTAAAACATTTTTTAGACATAAATAATACTCCTGAAGTCTCCATTGTTTATGCTTGGGATGCCTTAAAATCATATCTATATGGACAAAGTATCAGATGGTATAATAATAAAAGGAAATCTTGGGATAAGGAATTGTTAGATATTCAAAGTAAATTAGACTCTTATAAACATAATAATAAAGAAAATATTATGGGCAAGAAAGTTATTGAAGAAATAAACAAACTAAATGAGAAATACAAAGAAATTTTAACTCATAAAGTTAAAATAACTTTAGAGAAATACAAGTTTTGTCTTATTCAATAAGCCCCAAATACTTACATAGACTTAAAAATAAAACAAAAAGGTTGAATAAACAAAGCCATATCAAAGAAATCTTTTCTCTAAGGAAAAGAAGAATGTTTCTAGTATACCAGAAATACTAGATGAATTTAGAAATCACTTTCACAAAATTAACCATAATAATATTAACATGGAACCTAAAGATAAAATAAAGGAGTTTATAACCACAAATATGAATAAAAAGCTTAATAAACAACAGATTAAACTATTGGACAAGAGTATTTCATATACAGAAGTTATTACACAAATAAATTAGCTTAAATCAAACAAAGCACCGGGTAATGATGGTATTATACCAGAGATATATAAAATCCTTTCTAAAAATACATATTCATTAATACATAAGGTTTTTATTTTGGCCCAAACTGAGTTAATAACCCCCCCATCTTGGCAATATACATTTATTTCGCCAATTTTAAAACCTAATAAAGATCCAACTAGATGTTCTTCATATCGGCCCATCTCATTACTTAATGTTGATTATAAAATGTTTATGAATATCTTTGCTGATAGACTGAAGACAATCATTCCCGGCATTATAGATATAGATCAGACAGGCTTCATTGTAAATAGAAATACTTTTGATAATATAAGAAGAACTTTAACATTAATAGATTTTGCAAATAGGAAAAAGAAAGATTTAACACTTATTAGTCTTAATATAAGTTCAGCATTTGATTCAGTAAGTTGGGACTATCTGTTTACCTTAATGAAGTGCACAAACTTCTCGGATGCATTTGTAAATCTAATTGAACATTTATACAAAGGAACGTTGGCTTATATTAAGGTAGGAACATATGTTTCACAAAAAATACCCATTCTTAAAGGTACAAAACAAGGATGTCCACTTTCTCCACTATTATTCACTTTAGTAATGGAGCCTTGGGCTAATTTGATCAGAAACAGTACTGACATAGAGGGTTTTGAAATAGATGAAAATACAACATCCAAAATTCAACTTTTTGCAGATGATGTTCCAATTACATCAGCAGGATCTAATTCTTCTATACAGTCTCTATTTGATAACATGATGAATTTTAAAAGTATTTCTGGTTTAATATTCAATGAATAAAAAACTAAAATACTACCTATATCTACACGAAAAAATATTCTCATTAGTGATTTTACTAAATATGTACCCAATTCAGGTCAGATAACTTATTTAGGTATAATACTATCTAAAGATATTAAATCTATTATATATAATAATTATAATACCTGTTTTCTTAATATACAAAATCTTTTTAATACCTGGAATAATATGTTTTTTACTATGGAGGAGAGACTTACAATTATTACAATGATAATATTCCCCAAGATTTTATACTTAATACAATCAATAATACTTCCACCTACAAAAATAATTATCAAGAAACTGAACACACTAATGTTAAATTTCTTATGGGCACCTAATAGACCTAGGATTGCATTAAAGAAACATACTAATAGTTGGTCTCAAGGGGGTATTTCTTTTCCAGACTTTAATTTATATACTATCTCTTCTATTGTAAAAGTTATTACTTTATTAATAGATCAGTCATATGTCACAAAATGGAAAGATTATTGGGAGCTAATTAGTATACACTTCATGAAAATCTCCTTAACACATAAAAATATGATTGTAAATAACTCCATGTTATGGTTACTAAAGGAATTTTGTACTTCACCTATTACACCTAAACATATGGTTTGTTACCCATTAAATATTATTATTAGTTATAGTAACTTTATATTCATGCACCCTAAGTATAGGGAATGGAATTTTATTGTATTTCCTATAATGTATACTCAGGGTATGCTTTTGTCATCTACTTCTGAAGGAACTCATTTAGCTATAGATAATGATCTAAAGTACTGGTATCAGTTGATATCTGATAATAAAGTTAAAAATCTAGATTTCTTAAAACAAGAATTTGATCTAAGAGAAACTTGCTGGTTAGAGGTTCAGACCTTTAGACAACATCTCATTAATAAAATAGATTTAATGTCTATAACTGTTAAAGAATCTATTCCAACACTGATTGATTACTTGATATTAAATTTACAACATAAAGTTTCTGATAAAGGTAAACTTTCATACATACATAAAGTTATCAGACAAGAAACTTTTTACAGTGTAGATTCATACTGGAATTATTTCACTTCTATTAATGGGGACCCACCAAATCAACAAGATAAACAATATATATTGGAATCTGCTTATAGAACTACGTCTTCCATTGTCTGGAGACTTTATACATGGAAATTTTTACATAGATCTTTTATACACCTTTGATGATGAATAAAATAAATAATAAAGATAATCTATGTAAGAGATGTAATGTAGAAATTAATGCTGACTGGGCTCATATGTTTTATGACTGTATAAAATTGAAAGAATACTGGAAGTCAGTTAATGAATTTTGCAGGCT
This sequence comes from Protopterus annectens, assembly GCF_019279795.1. NCBI lineage: Eukaryota > Metazoa > Chordata > Ceratodontiformes > Protopteridae > Protopterus > Protopterus annectens. The sequence continues at coordinate 358,094,783 of NC_056741.1, forward strand.
CTTTTTACAGATAATTTCATTATTTCTAAATCTCTTATATTATTCAACACACCTGTACCTCAAAGTGTTAAAAAGGTTAAGCTTCCGTTGTTATGGTCTATTCTAGCAGTGGCTAGGAAAATAATAACTAGAAATTGGATTTCAGATACACCTCCTTCGTTCAATGAATTTAAAAATGTTATGAATATAGTGTGCCATATGGAAATAAACACAATTAGGACTAGAACAAATAGAAAAACATCTTATTTTATTGTATGGGATAATTTACAAAATTTGTTAAAAAAATTTTAATTTCAATAGCATGGTATTTTAGTTTAATTAATTGATCTGATTATAGTGGATGTCTTTGTAAATACTTTAGTTGTTTTGTTGAATATTATAATAAGACCTATTTTTAATTACTTGTATAAAATTGTTATGATATTTCTCTTATATGTTAAAACAATAAACCTGTTTTGAAAAAAAAGAAAACTAATAAACAGAAAAAATATGACACAAATACGATATATCTTTTTATTGATGACAGTGTGGTCCAATTAGAAAAAGTAAAAAAGGTACTCTTTCATATTCCCATCATATTTCAAATTTTTAAGAAATAATATGTGTTTAGGTTCCCCCCAAATAAAGATGTAAAGAAATCTCCAGAGTAAGCAGCCCTACCAGTATCTAAATGGGGGCCAAATATTTTTTATGGTTGTATTTCTAATAATATGGGAAATTACTTTCCAAAGTATGATGACAGATGGAAAAATCTATATATTATTGGATAAATGTTCTAATGGAATAGCCTTACCTGCTGGAAGAACTGAAATAATAGGGGTGATGATGTTGCTATCAATTATGTACTTATTAAAACACATCCAACATAGTCCCCAGGTAAACGTCTGGAAAGGATACAAAAATCCTGTAGCAAATTCATATGAGGGGATAAAATCCTAGAATTAATAAAGCCAGACTTTGAGAAAGGAAAAAAGAAGCTGGTTTGGCCATGTTCTGTTTCTAGAGATAAGCATTAGCAATATGTGTATATGGTTCCACTTCAGAATCTCGAGTTACTGAATACTCAAAATTCATATGGTCAAGACAATATGATGGAGTTTTCAAAAACTCAAAATTCTAAAGTAAAATAAAAAAAAAGTAAAACACATTGTTTCTGCAGTGGGGCAAGCTCCCCTGCACCCCCACACCCCCTACTTAAATATACCAACTCAGAGATCACGTTACAGTGGGGAAAAGGGAAATCTCCTGTTCAGCATTGTATGCAGAAGTGCAGAACAGGAGATTTCCTGTTTCCTTGCTATAGTGCGATCATGGAAATGAAATATTTAAGTAGGGAGGGTGCAAGGGGATGTGGCCCAGCACATTAGAGGTATGCAGAATCTTAGGATGAGATGAATCAAGTGGGAAGAATCAAGAGGCTTCCATGATCATAACAGATTAGTAAAAACAAAAAAAAAGAGATGGGTAGGAAATTGAAAAGTTATGCTCAAAATTAAATAAAATGAAGAACATTTTATGAAATGAGCATCAAATAATCATGGTAGGGTGATTTTGAAAAGGTTATGGGAAACAGATTAAGCAAATTAATGGATAAAAGTCTATTACACTGAGCAATTTTATTTGCAACAAATGTAATAAGAAATTTGGAATACCCATCTAAATAAATTATATAGCAAGATAAAGAAATCGATTTATGCTTTTAAGTTGTCTCATTCTTCCTACCTTAGCTCATTCCCACCAGTACAGCACTTTTGAGTGTGTACTTTTAACTCCCAGTGGGTGTGGCTTGAGCCTCCAAAAAATTAAATTATCTCCTTACAGTTTAAACAAATGTTCATATATCTGGAATTGTAAGTATTACTAGAAAACTGTAAATGGCAAACTATTCTTAATAAATTCATCTTTATATTGGTTGCATTAATTTTGTTATGCTTTAAAGAGGGTTTTATAAGCCAAACTAAAGGAAGTGAATATTAATTTTGTAATGGTGTATAAACAACTTATGATATCTCAGTACTCAGGCAAGACACAATATGCCAGCAGGATTTTCTTCATATTTCTTTGAGCTTTCACATGAGAATATGCAGTTCTGACTGTGTTCTTTGAATGTTGAGATATTTAGAAAAATATGAAAATTATTACAATACAAACAAACAGTATACAAATAATATGCAATATCTCTTTACTTGTATTAGACAGAGGTCAAATATCCATACAATCGTGTTTGTCATTATGTGTGCTTTAAGAGGAAAATTTCCGTTACCTTGTACATAGCATGGTTTTTGGAATTATTAATGCAAATATGAACAAGCAATATTTGATGCCTAGAGGTGTCAAAAGAAGGTGACTGTAGAAATGCCTAAAGATGCACTCAGCTGTAATGAGTTAAGAGCATATCTAAGCAAACTAGATAAGAGCTTCACAAAACTGTTAAGAAGTTCAAAGCAGAGTATGAACTTAAAATAAGCACTAAAACCAAAACTAACTGCAACTCTTTAGCTGTGTTAGGAAGCTAAAAACTAACACCCAACAATTTATGCATCTGGTCCACAAGAATACTGCACACGCTGATATAAAAGACATAGCTAATTTTCTAGCTGACAAATGCTGTGCAAAATTTACTCAACCCATTGTTATAGCTATTCCACAGATTTCACAGTCCCAGCCACCCTGTTTAACTACTGTGGAGTAAGTTCTCTTAGCCCTCGCAAAAGCTATGGACAATCCATCAATACGTCCTACAAATATATCAGGTTGACTGAATAACAGTGATACACATCACCTTTCTGAACTGCTAGATAACCCCTATAAGATAAGCCTCTCCAGTGATTACATTCTTGAGGCATGGCAAATAATAATTTAATGCCATTAGACAAGGAAGGCCCAAACAGGTATCATGGTCACTAGAGACCTATTAGTCTCATTAGCCTTATATGTGAAGCTATGGAAAGCATTATCTCAAATCTCATTTATCTGGGGATTGAACATTTCTTAACAGGGTCCCTCATCAGTTCAGCTTTATCAAAGGAAGGTCCTGAATCTTTAACCTGATTAATTTCTTTGAAAAGGTAACTGAAGCAGTGGACAGCAGTTTTGCAGTACATATAGCATATTTGGACATGGCCAAGGCCTTTGGCACCATTCCCCATGTCAGCATTATTAACAGACTTTTAAACCTGAATATAAATCTTTATGTTGTATAGCGGATAGTTAACTGGTTGCCTGTCAGAAGCTATGTGGTTCAAGTCACAGGTACTACTTTTGGAAACAAAGTAAGTTACTAGTGATGTACCACAGGACTTAATGTTGAACCCTGCTATAAGACTTCTCCTTCTCTGAAATTGAGGCCAAAACTCCTGGCTTATGGTTATCTAAGTTTGCATACAACTGTAAATTGGGTGTTGCTATTTGATCTTCCACAAACTCATAATTGCTCCATCATGGGTTAGACCACATTAACAATTTGTCAAGAACAATGAATTTAAATTAAATGTGAAATGTAGCATTGTTCATTCTGGTAAACATTTTCACATGCCATGTATGTGACGTACCCTCCACTCAGACAATTTTGTGAAAGATCTAGGCATTCTTGTTGATAATTCTTTGTCATCTGAACATTATATCTCTGCAGTAGTTCAGAAAGCCTTCCATCTAAATTCCAAAGGCATTTCCACTAGATCAAAAGAAGCCTTAAGTCTCCTTTACTCATATCTCATCAGACCCATTACTAAATATGATGCACCTTTTTGCAATACTTATGTAAACATATCACTTAACTTGAGAGACCTCAGAGATTCATAACTAAAAAGATCATTGGCCTCATAAATCTTAGTCATCAGGACAGACTGGCAGTCATCTGAACACAGTCTCTTATAGACACATATTATAGACATGGAGATCTATGTCTAGCCTTTCGAGCCATGAAAGATCCCATCCTCTTTGTCCTCCTATTCTTTCATGAAATAAGTAGCACCTCAAATATCCTATTAAAGCAATTAAATGTTTATGAACATGTAAATAAAACACATTATTGTGAAAGATACATATCCCAAAGTGTCCCTCACCTCTAAAACAAACATACACTACATGTCAAGCAACGAAGCCCCCTTTCCACTTTCAAGGTAAGCCCTGATAACTAGATGTGCAGCCACATATTCTCCCCTGGTCTGTATTGTCTTGCTCTCCTTGAGGCCAGAGGGAATTTTTGAATATAGTTATTTGGACAGGCTTGTAATGCTCTCCAAACTGATTGCCTAGTACTTACCTGTGAACTTATGAACTTACAAAAGGGGATAAATAGAAGAGTACTATACTTTGAAGAAACAACCAAAATTGGGTTTGGAAGAAGGAAACTGACTATTGCTTAGAGCATTATACACAGAGTTTTAAAATTAAAAGAAAATGATTTCCAATACATTAAGAATGATTTAAGAAAAAGTAGTTGAGGAAAATGGATGTCAGCCTCAAAGATTAATGAAGTTTTAAGATGAGGGTATCTAGCAAGATGAGAAATTAAGGCTAACATTATTGAAGGTCACATATTAAGTAAGATGAGCAGTAAATTGTGTTCAATAACTCCCTCTCTCTCTCTCTATATATATATATATATAGGCACCCACTTATCTACTGCAGGAAATTCAAAACTATAGGATTATACATTTTAGACAATTTACCAAGGAGAGCAGTTTCAGCCTAGATGAGCATTGCAGTCCAGTGGGAATTGATTGGCAGGTAGACTTGTCATTTGGTGACTTGTGAGCAGGACTGGTGCATTTGCTTTCTTTAAAATATCTACAACCACTTGACAAACTGGGGACTTTTTTAAAATATTTTCAAACATTTTTAACAACAACATTTATAAAAGGTTCTCATATATTTAAATATTTTTAATTATTTAAATATTTTTAATAACTGTATGTTTACATATTATGAGTATGATTTACTGTGTCACAATACTGGACAAGAGAGTGTGTATATTTACTTGCCTTTTAATAAGTCCAGAGGGTGTTTTGTAAGAAACTCTTAAAAGAAGAAATTACTTATTGAGTGGACCCTCATAGTATCATCAGTGTGTTGGGAATAGCCCTCACCCATTGGCTGACTAACAGCATGCTAGCACCATGGACTGTATTTAAATGCACTGGTTTTAGTGAATGTCTTTACTTGAAGAAGTCTCACCACCAGGTGGGATGAAAAGCGCTTTGTGTTCACAGTTGTTTTATCATCTACTTCAATATATATTCTGTATTTTTTATTATTTTTGCTTGTGCTATATTAAAGAAAGGAACTACAGTACTTGGAGTGGACTTACTTTATTCCGCAAGTGTCTTGGATAATTATTATGTATACAATGGGTAGCTGTTTGGATTTTTGTATTTATTAAAACTTTATATACTGGATACAGGTGACTACTATCAATTTCAGGGTCAACTTGTGCCCCTCTTTCAGTAACTAATCTGAGCCATGTTTATGCAAGTTTTCAGTTTCTTGACATTTTAGAAAATAAACTTTTCACTATCCCAACCTACAATACATTGCTAAACATGCCACATACCTTATACTTAGTCAAATCCAACAGACAAAAAAATGTCCATTTCTTCCATCACCACAAAACACACAACATCTAACATGCTTAAATGCAAAGACACAAAAAATGTGTCTTTTTGTTGCCGTGAGTATGCCCGCTGAGTTTGTCTACTCATAGTCCTTCCTTTTAAGTTAGTCAGCAATCCCAGTAATTTGCCAGCTTAAACACATCTACCCTTTACATTCACACTGTGAGTAAAACAAAAAACAAATTCCCTCAGCCCTTAGAGGGACTCAGGGTGAACTACATAAAAAATAAGTAAGCACAAATGCCTCGCTAATCTAAGAGCTTTCTCTCAAACAAATTAAACTATTTCACACTTGTCCAGGACCTGATGCAGCTTAAGGTGTAGGTCCTGGTGCTGCCTGGGGGCTCATCCACTTACATTAATTCCTTTTCCCTTTTATTCTTGGTTGCTCAAAAGTGGCTAGGCCCTGCCAAAGAAGTCCATCAGATTTCCTGTTTAACAGCTCCAGTCTCATTGACTCTGCATCCAAACCCAGCTCTTCTTTCATTTGTGAATGCTTTGAGCCAATTAACTGGGACACACAGTAAAGGAGCACACGAGTTTCAACTATGGAACAGTATACAGCCCTAACAATAAAGCAAACAAAGCCATTTCAGTCCAGGTACAACTATTTGTGTCTATGAAATGGTTGGGTCTATGTTTTGCAATCAGCAGTATGGGAGTCAGCCCATGTGTGCATTATTCAGACCAGGTAATGCAATGAACAATGTGTGTGTTTGTCTGTGTGCATGTAATTCTATGGAGTTTCTGATCTTCTGAAATGCACTGAAAAGTTATCCAATCACTTTTGGTTACATTGCCTTGGCAGGGGACCACTTTGTAATTCTTACTGTTTGCCTCTTGATTGGCTGCTCACTCACACATATTTGCATAACCACTTGTATCATTCTGGGAATCTTTCCCAAAAGGTTGTGCAAAAATATTATTACTTTTGAGTCTGACTATGATAGACTAGTAGCACTATTTTGTGTTATTTCTTTTCTAGCAAGATATGGAATATTTTAGAATACTGTTAGCGTAAAAAATATTGTTTTTGTATACGTACCATAACAGTACTTTTGTTTTTCTAAGATAATTGTAGATATTTTGTTTGTTGTCTTATAGTGTTTTCTTTGGGCAGGAATCAATTTATTCTAAAATCATTTTATCCTAAATTTTTCTGAGTTGTAATTTTACTTTATGTATAATCCTTTGTAATTTACCAGAAAATTACTGAGAACAAGGTAAGAATTTGAAGAAAATAATTGACGGCATTACAGAGTTCAGAACAAATACAGATGTCAGTCCAGGTGCACAACAGTTGTGATTATAAAGTTATATTGACTATAGAACAACCAGATTTCTAAACCTTGCAATATAACATTTGGGTAAAAACATACAGCACAATCAAGGATGTTCTGCAAAATAAGGGACACTTAAGATGTAACACTGCACACATATAAGGGAGAGACAATTACCAGATGGTGTATTGACCCTGAACATGATGTCATCCCTCATCTGTATATCCAGAATGCTGTGCTTCAGCACGTTATGGGATACTTAGCATTAACTCATGTTGGCAAAGACATATAAAATGACTATGCTATAGGCAAGACTGCACCTTGCACTTCTCATCTTATTCCAAGGCAAATACTTATACGGGTTGTATTGTTAGTCCCCACAATATTAAAATAATTTTGTTTAAAAAATGATTGTAGCATGCTGTTTGATTTCTTAATTTCACAATTTACTTTTCTCTGTAACCACACTCTCAAAATGATATCATGATAGCTACTAAGAAATTATTTTGTATATGGCTGCAAAACATTATGGCTAAGAAAAAAATGACTTACTTCTTCATATATTGAGCTATTTACTTACATTGTGGTTTTACTACTATACAATCACATATTATCTTTCAATGAGAGTTGTTCCTCCTGTAAGACCTGGTTAAGAGCTTGACTTTCCAGGAAGTAAGAAACTACTACCAAAACATTTAGCATGAAAGTACATAAACTTGTACATTAATTTAGGCAGTGATGCATTATAGGTGCAATCTTTCATTATGTCAAGGCAGGTATTTTCTGCACTTACAAAAAAAAATCCAGATGGCTGTTCTACTCAAAAAAATAAAATGTAAAAACAACACACTTATTGCATCAAACACTGTACAATTTAATATTATATACAGTATGGTAAGGAGGTTATATCAGGCACCAAATGTTTGCTACATTTCCTTTAGAGAATGACCAGTATACTTCAAACATTCAAAATTATAAATGCTCCTCTTTGATGACTATGTGTCATCTCCTCCCAAAAATGATAGGCACTTCTGATGATCAGCTGTTATCAACAAATATAGTGAAAAAATTGGTGCAGGAACATACGCTGCTGCAGTGGGCTAAGGTGATACTACAGAGAACTATATTCAGCAGTGTCTGATTTTGCAGAAATGTCCCTGATTTTACCTCATATTTGTTTGCCTGCTCCTGACTTTCTAGTAAATCAGTTAGAAAAGCATTGGCTGGGATTCTGAAGTCTTATACCATACTACCCTGAGTGTTCTGTGTCCTTAAAAGGGCAGTGCAGTGCTTCTGGAGTATTTTTAAAGGGGCAATGTAACAGAGTTCATGTGTAATATGCATGTGAATTGTAAGATTGACAAGCAGATTAGAGTAAAGGCTCTAATGTATTGTATGCTGACTTTGTTTACATTATAGTTTTACACAAACGCGTGCGCGTGCACACACACACACACACACCGACACACACACACACACACACACACACACATATGCAAACACTTTTGTAGTTTTATGTGTGTGTTTATATATATATATATATATATATATATATATATATATATATATATATATATATATATATATATATATACTGTAACTTAAATTACATTGATTCATTTTTCTACACATCCATGGTTACATAATATAACTATGGGTAATTGGAGAGGGCGTGCAGCATACTACTATGTGCACTTGTGGAGAGCAAACAGCTGTTTATACCAAGAATGGAAAATGCCTATGGACAACATACGTGTGTGGAAAAATAGCATCAGAGTCCACAAAACTTGTCCACAATAAGCATTACAATAGAAGTATTGTATTCTACATACAGTGGTTTACAAAAAAAGCCCCACAAATGTAAGCAATATCATAATATACATGTAGTATCTTCCATGCAGGTCTTTAACTTCAACAAAAACATGGCAGGTGCTGAATTCATGATTATTCATAGTAGATCTTTTCTCTACAAATGAATGAAAGAAAATTTGCTTAAAGCCATTTTTATTGAACAAAGTCTTAATTTTTTTTTTTTGCAGATTGCAAGTCCTGCACCCCATGTGTGGGAACCCCCGACAACCCCCTAACTTATATGTAATAACTCCATGGTCACACAACAGTGAAGTGGAGAAAGAGCAACACCATACCTTTGCTGAAAGTGACTTTAAGTAATAAAGCTGTTACGCTGTTGTCAATCAGAGAAACAGTGCTCAGCAAAACATCCTGTCCCCAGGAGCTCTATAGTAATTTACATTTTGAACACAGAGCTAAAAGGTGATACAATACAACTACACAAAACATCATCCAGCGCACCAACCATAGGCAAGAAGGCGCACTTGGTATAAAAACACAGCTTTAATAGATAAAATACAACTCAAGTAGGTAAGCGCTTTCATGGTGGCAACACACCACTTCATCAGACCTATAACATTTCAACGTGAATAGATCTGTATATATTGAATTATTCAACTGCTGTACCAATCACATCACAGCTCTCATTAATCAATTAAGAACAACTTCTAGAGACTGTTACATACGTATATTTAGATTTCTTGTGCTTGACCAAGTGCTAGAGAATGAGAGAGGGGGTGATTTGATAAATCGTACAGAAACCTCAGGAACTAGATGGATCATAAGGCTAAGGGCAGATAGGTGAAATGGGCTCAATGATAGAATATCCATGAAGCCCATTTTGAGAAATAGAAGTTTATTTAAATAACTGACTTTTGTGACATATCACAATTTTATGCAGTCAATGCACAAGCTTTGACACAAGCGACCCCGCCTACAGCACCCACAACGGCCGGTACTCAAGGTACATCTAGTGGGCAAATTTTTCATGCTACTAGAGTGAATGTGCAACCCGAGCCGGTCAACAGTGAATCTTGGAGAACCAACCAGTACTCTTTTAACACTAAATCTCAGTCCACAGGCATTTTTAACAACCAGATGCAAGGTAACATGCGTGAAAGGCTGAGAACTTTTGAAGTTAAAATGTTTAAATTGAAAAGAACCCAAATGGAAAATGGGTACTTACGTAGAAACATAGAGCTGGGGATTGTCCCCAAAGGACTGAGACTGTGGCGTTACCCCAATGGCAGCGAGCATGAACCTGACATGTTAAACGAGCTGCATGAATTATTTAATAAAACTGGGATAGCACTTATGGAAATTATGATTACACATAATGAGAAGAAGATAGATACACTTTTAGTAGACTTGGAACGATTAAATAGTTCCATTAGTCAGGATTTGCTGTTCGACCAATACTACACAAATTATACCAATGTGATTAAAGAGGTTGAACATAGTTGTAACATCATCTATGAAAAAAAGCAGCTTAAAATTAAAAGGGACACGAAGGTATACTCTTCCGGATTGGTGTACCCAAAATCAAAACCCACAAGAAACAGTCCCGATGGGGGGAGACCGGAAGTGAGCACCAACCGTCTAGATGTATTGGATGACATCACATCCCCCTTGCACACAGAGAGTCACGGTTTCTGGCAGTACGATGAATTGAGAGAGGGTGATGGTCTTAGGAGATCAAAGAGGCTCAAGGGGCAACACCAATACGAAGAGGAGGAAGAATATGGTTTTTCAGCAGGTCGATCTAGAAGAGATCATGAGAAAAATGTGAAAGTTAATTTCCAACCGCAAAAAAACGGGTGGGGGACGCGCAAGTAGCCGATGGCGTCCACCGTGTAGAGGTACTGGGTAAGCATTTTGACCCTTTTAATCTTTCATCTTCTTCTTTTGACCTTGGGACCAGGTCACGTAACAGTATCCATGGTCGTATTATTGGTAGTAGTGATATTGTTGATTGTTATCCGGTTCCTGTGAGTAATTTTTTTTCATTTGGGACTGAGGTTACTGACCAAATTGATACACAATGTGAATGTGACGATTCGTGTAGGGGTGTGCCTAGTGACAATCACGCCATTACTGATGCTGTTGACAATGCGGACATGGATAATGTTGTGCAAGATACTTTTGTGTACGAGTGTAGCACACCACGGCTGATATTGGATTATACATTTTCAAATACGGAGGCATGCGGCAAGAATGACATTGTCAGGTCCCCAATTGTAGACCGACTCAGACGGGACAGCACAAGTTTTGTTTACACCAGTGAAGAACGACGGAGTGTTTCCGGACATAATGACACTATTTATCACAGTAGTTGTAAGTTTGATTGTTATAAGACAAAACCATGTGACAGGGACAAGTGTTTCAATACCACGGACAATAATTATTTAATTTATGATTTGCCATTTCACGATTATGACGAGCACACGCAAGCATTTGGCTTAATTGATTCTAATGTTAATGTTCAAACATGTATTCATCCTAGTACCGATCCGGCACTAGGTAATGATGGGGGTACACATATGAACCATCAATGTACAACTATGTTAATTGATGGGGGTACGTATTCAAACATCACAAGTAATAGTGATGTATTGTTTGATTTATCAATTTATGATTACGCTGAACAAGTGCAAATAGAGGAAATGGCTGAATTTAATGTAAATAATGCTGACAATTGTAACAACCACAATACCAGTTTAATAGTGGATATGGATGGACATACACAGATGAACGACACTTTAACATCTGGAAGACAAAGGGGATGCGGGTTGTTTCTTAAACCAAACGTTGTTGAGAACAATGAGGGTGATTTTAAGTTATATAATTATACTAATCACTCCTTTGATAGAGATAGTGTAGAATTGTTCTCAAAGGGATTCAGTTTTGTACCAAAAAGGAGGGGTAATCTGGTTAACAGCATAATTGACTTGAAACTATTTACCAGAAAGTTAAATTTGAAAATATTGTACCAGAGTAATACCTGGGGAAATATTGAGAATGGTAATAATAGATTGTCCAAACCCAGCACCTATAATCCCCCAATGAACGATAAGATAGCAGTTTTTGAAAAGGTGACTGAAAATGATTTTAGGGATGCCTATAGCAAATATGATCGGAAATGTTGTAAAGGAAAAAATTTAACTAAACAAGAGGAAATTATTTTAGGTAGCATTTTGGCAATTGAGAATATTAGAATTATGAAACCCGACAAGGGTAATGGCATTGTGATAGTGGATAGTAATGATTATGTCTCCTATATGAATGCAATGTTAGTTGATGAAACATATACAGAGATTAGTAGGAACGAGATAAATATAGCAAATAAGAGGATTGACACAACACTATTTGACATGCTATATCAAGGAGAATTGGACGAACAAGAATGGCAATTTTTACAGAACGACTTCCCTGTGATTAGTGGTATTTTTGGCATCCCCAAAATCCATAAAGGTTTGGACAACCTACAATTTAGACCAATAGTGGATGGTAAACGAAGCAAGACACATTTTATTAGTAAATTTTTGGACCACCACTTAAAGTCAGGTATTGCATTTTTTTCATACATTCTCAAGGATTCCTGGGACTTTTTGGGAAAAATTAAAACTGTAGAATTTGAAGTTAATGACATTTTTGTTACCATGGATGTGTGCAATTTGTACACGGTCATACCCCAGGATAAAGGTTTGGACTGGTTAGAGGAACAGTTGTACTACACCAACCTGTACGATCAGAATAAGATTAATGTTTTAGTAAAATTAATGGGCATTGTATTAAAAAACAATTTTATATTTTTTGACGGGGCCCACTATAAACAGGTTAGTGGTGTAGCCATGGGGGCAGCCTGTGCCCCGAGTTTCGCGAATTTTGTGTTAACTTATTGGGAAGTAAATTATGTGTTTAATTCTGAATATTTTAAATATATCAAATATTACGGTCGGTTTTTAGACAATTTATTTATTATTTGGAAAGGGGAGAAAGCGATTTTAAAATGTTTTTTAGAGTATATTAATAACAGTGTATCCTTTTTAAAATTTACACATGTTATTAGTCAAGAAAGTATTAGTTATTTAGATATTAAGCTAACTTACGACAAGGTTGGTAAAAAGTTAGTGTCAAATATACATAGGAAGTCCACCTTCTCAAATTCGTACTTACATTTTGACAGCTGGCACCCTCACCATCAAAAAAAAGCAGTGGTTAAAGGACAGATGGTGAGGGCAGCAAGAATGGTCAGTGAGGACGTGGACTTTGATCAGGAAATTACATATATCAGTCTTTTATTTTCTAACAGAGGTTATCCATTTGAATTTTGTAGAGATATAGCCAAAGAAGTGAAATATAAGAGGAATAAGGGTATATATAAACCCATATTACTTAGTAATGATATGATTCTGAGGGAAAGCCATCCAAGTCAAGCAATGGATGTGAGCAAATTCATTTGCAATAATATTCCTTTGTACATTACCACATTTAATGGCATCTCTTCATACATAAAGGATATAATTAATAAAAATTGGAAACTTATAAGTACGGATAAATCCTTGGGAGATATGTTTGTAGGGAATATAAAATATGTGTTTAGGAAGGATACTTCTTTTAAGGATATATTTGAGGGTTTGAATGGTAATACCCACAGTGACTCTTTAAAACCAGCGGGTAACTACAAATGTGGTAGATGCTCAACCTGTAAGTATATGATTAATATCGACACTGTTGTGACTGTTAACAAATACAACATTAGGATTAGTCAGTACATAAATTGTTATACTAAAAATGTTGTTTACATAGCTGTGTGTCAACAATGTGAGGGATTTTATGTAGGTAAAACTAGTAGACACCTTAGGGACAGGGTAAAAGAACATGTATTGAGTATTAAAAATAACAAATTAACTAATGCCCTTGCCAGACATATTAATCAATTTCAAAATCATTCTTTCAAGTTCTTTGGGGTTACCCATCAGCAGTTAGACTTACAAGGAAAATTAACTAAACATCATTTAGATTTATTAGAATTGAAGTTACAGTTATTACTCAACGCCAATCAATACCCTGGTTTAAATGAATACACCAGTATAAAACCTATTTTATGGTTGAACAACATTAAGGGGTCTTAGTGGGTGTGTATCCATTCATACACGGATTATTATATTATTCTATGGTTGCTTTTTATTGTTATTACAACTAGTTTTGATATTACATTATATATCATGTAACGAACATATTATATATACACTACATAATTTTCATATAGTTATACATATACATATATATAGTTATTTATTTATATTTATATACTTATATATTTATATACTTATACATTTTATAATTGTATTTATACGTAGACACTTTTATACATATTTATATCATATTGTTACATATATTTATTGATTATTTTTATCCATATTGCCGGGCCAATTTTATAGTTCATTTTTACAATCCATAAACAATTATCAACTTCATTGTTAACATTTATTTACACACATACACAATTTCTTCCCATTTTTTCATTTAAGACATTCTACTATTTATATTTCTTTTGTTTATTGTTCACGATATTTGAAACACGAACCAATTTCATACAATATAGTTTTAAAGTTAGTATGATGCATACGGTATTTTTATTAATGTTGTACTACATTATGTTCAACTATTATTCGGATGGTAGTGTAATTTTTTATGCATTGGTCGACAGTTGGTTATATTACATACACACAATTTAATTAGTATTAAGGTATTACAACATATACAGGGTGCATGTTCATCTATATATGTATTTATATTTACATTTATATTTATTTGTATTATATTATTGTATTATACATAAATATATACATTTTTATAGGAGGGGTCGCATTTATTCATTACTTGTTTATTTAATTAATTTAATCTAATGCGATTTGGTCCAAATACAGGGCATGCGTTTTTGTACTTTTGGCTTCAGTTGACGAATGAAATAACTAATTAATTAATTGCTGTTTATGATTTACATGAATTTCATTGGTCAATAGGCACATTCAGTTCCCTGGTACTCATATATAAGGAGTTGGAATGTAGTAATATGTGTTCTGATGAAGTTCGTTTGATGGACGAAACCTAGGTCGACGTTTTATTCTGTTTGTAACAATCAATAAAGCTTTTGGAACGTTTATGGGCCTTGGATTCTTTTGGTGAGCTGCAGTTTCGTTCTATTCCACAGCGGCTCCACTTGATTGGGGCACCTTTTTCAGTGGTAATTCCATTTATACAATCACATATTATCTTTCAATGAGAGTTGTTCCTCCTGTAAGACCTGGTTAAGAGCTTGACTTTCCAGGAAGTAAGAAACTCCTACCAAAACATTTAGCATGAAAGTACATAAACTTGTACATTAATTTAGGCAGTGATGCATTATAGGTGCAATCTTTCATTATGTCAAGGCAGGTATTTTCTGCACTTACAAAAAAAAAATCCAGATGGCTGTTCTACTCAAAAAAATAAAATGTAAAAACAACACACTTATTGCATCAAACACTGTACAATTTAATATTATATACAGTATGGTAAGGAGGTTATATCAGGCACCAAATGTTTGCTACATTTCCTTTAGAGAATGACCAGTATACTTCAAACATTCAAAATTATAAATGCTCCTCTTTGATGACTATGTGTCATCTCCTCCCAAAAATGATAGGCACTTCTGATGATCAGCTGTTATCAACAAATATAGTGAAAAAATTGGTGCAGGAACATACGCTGCTGCAGTGGGCTAAGGTGATACTACAGAGAACTATATTCAGCAGTGTCTGATTTTGCAGAAATGTCCCTGATTTTACCTCATATTTGTTTGCCTGCTCCTGACTTTCTAGTAAATCAGTTAGAAAAGCATTGGCTGGGATTCTGAAGTCTTATACCATACTACCCTGAGTGTTCTGTGTCCTTAAAAGGGCAGTGTAGTGCTTCTGGAGTATTTTTAAAGGGGCAATGTAACAGAGTTCATGTGTAATATGCATGTGAATTGTAAGATTGACAAGCAGATTAGAGTAAAGGCTCTAATGTATTGTATGCTGACTTTGTTTACATTATAGTTTTACACAAACACGTGCGCGTGCACACACACACACACACACACACACACACACACACACACACACACACACACACATATGCAAACACTTTTGTAGTTTTATGTGTGTGTTTTTATATATATATATATATATATATATATATATATATATACTGTAACTTAAATTACATTGATTCATTTTTCTACACATCCATGGTTACATAATATAACTAGGGGTAATTGGAGAGGGCATGCAGCATACTACTATGTGCACTTGTGGAGAGCAAACAGCTGTTTATACCAAGAATGGAAAATGCATATGGACAACATACGTGTGTGGAAAAATAGCATCAGAGTCCACAAAACTTGTCCACAATAAGCATTACAATAGAAGTATTGTATTCTACATACAGTGGTTTACAAAAGAAGCCCCACAAATGTAAGCAATATCATAATATACATGTAGTATCTTCCATGCAGGTCTTTAACTTCAACAAAAACATGGCAGGTGCTGAATTCATGATTATTCATAGTAGATCTTTTCTCTACAAATGAATGAAAGAAAATTTGCTTAAAGCCATTTTTATTGAACAAAGTCTTAATTTTTTTTTTTGCAGATTGCAAGTCCTGCACCCCATGTGTGGGGGAACCCCCGACAACCCCCTAACTTATATGTAATAACTCCATGGTCACACAACAGTGAAGTGGAGAAAGAGCAACACCATACCTTTGCTGAAAGTGACTTTAAGTAATAAAGCTGTTACGCTGTTGTCAATCAGAGAAACAGTGCTCAGCAAAACATCCTGTCCCCAGGAGCTCTATAGTAATTTACATTTTGAACACAGAGCTAAAAGGCGATACAATACAACTACACAAAACATCATCCAGCGCACCAACCATAGGCAAGAAGGCGCACACTTGGTATAAAAACACAGCTTTAATAGATAAAATACAACTCAAGTAGGTAAGCGCTTTCATGGTGGCAACACACCACTTCATCAGACCTATAACATTTCAACGTGAATAGATCTGTATATATTGAATTATTCAACTGCTGTACCAATCACATCACAGCTCTCATTAATCAATTAAGAACAACTTCTAGAGACTGTTACATACGTATATTTAGATTTCTTGTGCTTGACCAAGTGCTAGAGAATGAGAGAGGGGGTGATTTGATAAATCGTACAGAAACCTCAGGAACTAGATGGATCATAAGGCTAAGGGCAGATAGGTGAAATGGGCTCAATGATAGAATATCCATGAAGCCCATTTTGAGAAATAGAAGTTTATTTAAATAACTGACTTTTGTGACATATCACAATTTTATGCAGTCAATGCACAAGCTTTTCTTGAATTATATATAAAAATATATACAAAAAAAGTTTAACTATTTTGTGAATTTTTGATGCTCTTGTATGTTTTTATAACTAGTCTTTTATAATCAGTTATTTTAAGTCCAAATGTTAACACTATTTGCCAGACTAGCAAGGGTTAAATAGTCTCTAGAAATTGTTCTTAATTGATTAATGAGAGTTGTGATGTGATTGGTATAGCAGTTGAATAATTGAATATATACAGCTCTATTCGCGTTGAAATGCTATAGGTCTGTTGAAGTGGTGTGTTACCACCACAAAAGCGTTTACCTACTTGAGTTGCATTTTATTTATTAAAGCTGTGTTTTTTCTACCAAGTGTGAGCCTTCTTGCCTATGGTTGGTGTGCCGGAAAAGGCGATACTTTTGTGTAGTTCTCTGATTTTGGGTTTATTCAGCATCCCATTTATTCAAGCCGCAACTATCCTTCTGAGTATTGGACTCAATACAATACAACTGATGAGACATAAAATAAATGGACATACCTTGCCATCACACAGCTATACTGTTTTCCCATGTAGAGGTAATGCCATATATGAGAGCATTTCAGAATATTACCGATTTATTTGACCTATCAGGTGCTATGTTTTGCTCTTCAGCACTATATATCACTAAATGACCTCATTATCATGCAATCTTTTAGAATTTCAGGGACTGCTGACACACAGCTCCCAACATCTGCCAACCCCTGTTTAGTCCAGTGCATGGGCCAAAATCCACAGATCTTGCAGAGGAAGCCAGCTCTGTTGGTGTAGCAGGATAATGCCTGTAGTATGACCCCGATAGGCTGGATTCAATTAATGGCCCAAGCACCTTTGAGAGATGATGGGAAGGGGGGAATGATGAAGCTATACCTGTTCATCTCTCTTTAGTGGAGGTAGGGAGATGATATCATACCTCTTAACCATACAGGTTTTCACAAAATGTCCAGATTTTTGCCTCATAGTTTTGGCTATTCCTCATAAAATGTGTGTTTTTTCTAGCAAAGTACCTTTTACATTCTTATAGAAGAGGTTACATGATTATGTAACCGGGGACACGTGACACTTGGTGTGCTCCCATTAGTGACATAAACAGTAAAACAATATACATTCAACATGCATTATATTTGCAGAATCAGGTTAACAACCTCCCTGTCTGTAGGTAAATAAAAATAATATGTTTTAGGCTCTTTCTTGATTTTAAATGTGCTATATTGTTATTGGCAAAATGCTTATAGTTATGTAGACATGTGGATGCCGGAATGTGTTCCTTTAAGTGTGAGCTGCGCTGTGTTAACCTTTGCGAGGTATCTCAGCTGCATTTTTTCTCTTACCAGCACTCCCGTGTAAGGCCCTCCCTTGCAGCTACTGTATTGATTTTATCCAGCCCTACTCACACCTATAAGTACTCTCCTCAGATACTACCCAGTCTACTATTCCTGACCTCTCTTCCACAGATTCTAACAACCATGGACGGACAATTTCCTATGGTTTCTCCTGCTAGTCTGGTTGATATGGGCATTCTGAGATGCGTCTATATCACGTTATCAAAAGTTTACTTAATTGAATCAATAAAAATCGAACTTTATTGATCAATTAAGTAAAACATCGAATAACGTAAAAAAAGAAACAAAAAAATAAATAAATGGCATAGGCAGGGGGGCAAGCACCCCTGCACCCACCCCACCCCCTCTAATTAAATATAGCAACTCTGAGACCTCACTACATTGAGGTAAACAGAAATCTCCCCTTACAGAGATTTCCGATTACTTGCACGATGTTCTTCACTTTCGATATTGTTGTGCCGACAATATCAGACTCAATATTGTCAGCTTACGACAACGTGAAGTTGACCCCCTGAGACAGTGTAGCCACTGCCTCATGTACACAGACAACCCTCTACTATTACCACATAGGAACACAATATGTGAGAGATGCAATTACATTAAGAACTTGGAATCCTTGCTGTCTTAATCACAAACTGGCACATCTGGCATTGTGAAGGTTGTCTGTACAAACACTACAAACACCTCACCTCTAACACCACCCACACCTGTACAACACACTCCTACATATGTGAAAGTTCTTAACAAAAAACATACCGAAACAAAAGAGACCTCCGAGGCAAAAACACACATGCACATCACAACCCACAGCACCAAGCACCGCACATAGTACACACGCCAGTGTCTCACAACCTCTAAGGCCCAACCACAATCCCAACATACTAGTCATAGGAGACTCTACTGTGAGATACACAGATGTACCTTCACCAGGCTAGAAATGGAGAAAGTCACAGTAAGTTGCTCGTCAGGTGCTAGAATCCACCATATCATGCACATACTCAAGTCTCTTAACGAACAGGTACTGTTATCACTCTATCATAGTCCATGTTGGTTTGAATGACCTGAGACATACCTCTCTGTACTATATGAAGAGAGACATGATTGAGCTGTCTGAATATGTGTCCCAGGCAGGTATGTCCCTAGCCTTAAGCAGCATCCTACCATCATTAAGAATGATGTCTCAATACAAACAGTAAATGATTGACTTTAACAACTGGCTTAGTTTCTGGTGTCATTCCAAGGGGATCCAGCACCTGACAGCCTGGGAGGACATGACTGACATACTACAATGTTTTGCCAGAGATGGCATTCATCTGTGTCCCCTGGGCTTCAGGTTTCTTGCAAAGGTTCTTGCCTCACCCATAGGGCCTTTTTTACGCAAAGTCATGAGGACAAAATTACCAATGTGAAAAATTCTTCTAGACAAAAATTTAAAGGTCATGCTGCTAAACACTAGTAGTCTTAGCATGAAAGTGCACTCATTTCAAGCATTCCTCATCCTGGAGGATCTGACATTTGTGGAGTCACTGAAACCTGGTTCAAAGCTGTGGGGAGCACCCCAGCCTTAATAGGTTAGTCATTCTACCATACTTTTAGACCCCATATGGAGGGCTACAAAGACAAAAGAGGTGGAGTTTCAATATTTATCAAAGAAGTACATACCTCCAGGCTGGTCAAACAGTATGACACACTGGAGACACTCGAAGTGAAGTTAACTGTTGGCAAAACACCTATTGAAATCATAGTTAGCTACAGACCCCCAACCATGACTCAGGACACCCACTCCACCTATTTGGACTTACTTGAATCCATCAAGATTCACCCCTCTACCCTGATCCTGTGTGACTTTAACTACTGAACCATAGAGGGGGAGACCTAGTCTAGCCCAAATATGAGCACTCAGAGATTCCTCAACCTCGTCAATGCCAGTGCATTGGATCAGCTGGTCAATACCCCCATGAGAGGTGAAAATATCTTCGACCTGGTACTAACCAACATGAGTAGCCACTATAGCAACCTTACAGTATTATCTTCCATAGTAAGATCCGACCATAAAGTGATCACTTTCAAGGTCACCATCTCCCCTAACTCCCCTAACTCCCTCCGCCAGGGTCAAACAAAAAAAAAAACATTTCCAAAGCTGACTACAATCTCATGAGAGCAGGTATAAGCAGCTTCACAGCCACCATCCCTTCAGTTGAAACTAGCACTAATGTCCAAGCCTACACCAAAAAACTATATGAGCACCTACATAACTGCATGGACTCAGCAATACTATACAGGACCAAATCATCTTCCTCAAGGAAAAGTAAACCTGTCTGCTGAACAGCAGCAATAAACAAACAAAAAATTACTGTCCGGGACAAAGAAGGAGCAGGTGCCAAGTTGGAAACAATCTCTCCATTGTCTGAACAAGCAAGTAAGGTCAGTGGTGAAATCCTCTAAGGCTAACGTGGAGTCCAAATTGGCCAAATCCACTAAGAACAATCACAAGGCCTTCTTCACATATGTCTGCAGTCTCAAAGGTAACACCCATATCTGTTATGACCTGGTGGTCAAGAACATCACATACACAAATGTGGTAGATACAGCCAACCTGCTGGCAGACAGGTTCAGTGAAACCTTCACCCCCCTGTACCCCTATCAGTAAACTAGGACATCCCCAGCACCTGCCCCCTCCTCTCATCACCAGGGAGCAGGTCTTCAATGCCCTCTCAAAGGCAAAAAATACAGCTTCCATGGGACCCAACAACATCTCTGGTTGTGTCCTACATGAACTCAGGCAAGAGCGCTCAGGCACTCTTTTCTACCAAATTCTGAACACTGGCTTCAACCCAGCCAAATGGAGGACAGCCACTGTCATCTCTCTACACAAAGGTGACCCAGGTAATTATATGCCCATCAGCCTAACTAGACTGATCTGCAAGGCCATGGAACACATTATCATGGACCTTAGAAAGAAGGACATTGGCAACCTCCAAATGCTTGACCCACACAGTTTGATTTTGTCAAAGGGAGATCATGCCTGTTAAACTTGGTCAACATTTTCAAAACAGTCACCATAGCCATGGATGAGGGGAAGATGGTGCACACAGCCTACCTTGACCTTGCCGAAGCCTTCAACACTATTCCCCAGCTAGGCATCAACCCATATGTGACCAGATAGGCAGCTAACTGGTTCACTGATAGAACCCACTCAGTCAAAATAGGTGAAGCCACCTCTAGTAGTAGAGCCGTAACAAGCAGCTTACCCCAAGGAGTGGTCTTGGGGCCTGTACTGTTTGGGATATGCTTTTCTGAGGTGCAAGCCAAAACCAGTGATCTGTGGCTGACCAAGTTTGCAGATGACTGCAAGCTGGGTGTTGTCTTAAATTCCCCTGGTGATGTGAATGAACTTCTTCCAAGAGGGCCTTACCCAAACTAATGACTGGTGCCAGAAGCATGGCCTCAAACTGAATACCAATAAATGCATCATTATTCTATTTGGGGAAAATGGCATCCCCACTAATTAGCACATTAATAACAACATACTAATCATGCTATCAGTTGTGAGGGACTTGAGCACCCAGGTTGATAGCAACCTGACTTTTGACCACCACGTTGCCTTCATTGTAAATAAGGCCTTCTACATGGCCCACCTCATAAGTAAGGGTATCTCATCCAGAGACAAGGAGGTCATAACATCCCTGTATTCTTCCCTTAAATGGCCCATTATTGAGTACAATGTCCCTTTCGGCATGTACCTCTCAAATCACATGTAGCAGCTGGAGAGACCACAGAGGTTCCTCTCCAGGGGAATCCAGAGCCTCAAACATCTACCATACACAAATAGGCTAAAAGCCCCATCCCTCTACTCAGTTTTATACAGACTCCTCAGAGGTGACCTCTGTCTGGCATACAAGATGATCATGGACCCCACCTTGATGGGACTGCTGCATATCTTGAGTAACCCACATGCCTGGTCTCAACCTTGTCTGTGACATCAACAAGACTTGTTGGTGGGATAGATTTGTGTCCCATAGACTCCTCCCTCTATGGAATAGACTCCTTCTCCAGAACAGGCAGACTACCTCTTTACCCCCTTTTAAGCGCAACCTAGATAACTGGATGGGAAACAGAAAATATACCCCTGGAATTCCACACGTGTCCATGCTGAACAGGGGCAATGAGTGCTGATTTGTCTAAACATGGGCTAAACTCTTGTATAGGCTTATAAGGGCCTCAGGGCCAATAGTCAAATCACCTCCTATGATCTTATGATAAGTGATAAAAATAATTTCTAAGTATGTTCTTGTTCTATAGAAAGATACTTCTTAACCTTTTAATCTGGAAATAACAATGCACTGTGTCTGTCAAAGAGTGCAGGACTTTATTTTCTGGCAGTTGTATATTCCTGAGATGGACCTTGACCACGTTAATACAACAACATCTCTTACACTCACTGAAAGAAAGTAGAAGAAAGATGTTTACAAAGCAAAGCTAATACCAGTGAACTCAACAATGTTCCAAGGTGGTGAACAATGAATAAAAATACACTAAAGAAAAAAAAGCATGGAACTGATACAGAATGTTTTATTACAGACTCACTGTTTACATATGATGAATTTAATAGACCTCTTATGTTTAAGTCATGGTAATAAACAGACTTTTTGTGATAGGGCCTAGTGCAAACCGTATGGCTTGGACTGGAAAAGCCCTGCTCTCATGGTGCCGTAATTTGCAATTCAGAGATATGTTAGCTATGACATGGTGCAATCTCATTATTGGCTAATTTGAATGGTTCTGAACTGCAGTAGCTACTGTGACATGTCTATCATGTCATGTGGTGCGGCGTTAGCATTGTCGCCTCAGAGCAAGAGGTTCTCTAGTTCAATTCTTGGCTGGGGAGCCTTCTATGCGGAGTTTGCATGTCCTCCCTGCATTCATGTGGGTTTCCTCTGGGTGTTCTGGTTTCCTCTCATGTTATAAAGACATGCATCTGGAGTGTTTCTCCCCGGTTCTCTGCTGAAAATTGGCTTTGGATCCAAGTCAGATTTTCCCGGTAAACAAATGTTAAATAAATAAATAAAATCATTGTAGTAATGTGCTGCTGCTCATGTATGCAGTGGCATCTACCCCCAATGCTGCTCATGTAGGCAGTGGCATCCAACCCCAAGTCACTCCCCCCAAACACACACATACAGAATATTAGATTCATAAAGTAGCAGAAAGTATTCTAAGAACTAAGCCAACATGGGAATGGAGAAAGGAGATTGTGCTGATAATGATGGCAGCAATTAGGGGATACAGAGAACTAGCAACAGGGGACTGGAATTTACTGAAGAAAACTTGCAAAGGAACAAAGGTATTAGATGCAGATAATTATAGAGGAAAAGGTAATAGAAAGAGAAGAGGCCAAGAATACATTTGGAATGCAAGCTAGAGACTGCCTTCTCTATCATGAATTAATATCAGAATATAGGGAAAAGGAAAGGAAAAGCGGGATCCTAAGTGAAAGACCTGCACTGGTAGAGGTTTTAGTAGAATCTAGAACAGAAGTTGCGTTTAAAAAAGGATAACTAATAGGGCATATAAAATATTGCATGATAACTATAGGAATCAATCAGAGGAGGTTAGAAAGGAATGGGAAGAGAGACTGGATAGGCAATTGACAAAAAAACAATGGGGGATGTACATATGGTTCCCAAATATGCAACAAAGTCTAGGATATTTTGGATTTTTGCTTGGAAGTGTTTGCATAGGTATTTTTATTCCCCAAACAAATGCCAGAGAATTTTTCCTCATGCAGATTGCAAATGTTAGAGGTATGATGGGGAAGAAAGAGGGAACTGGGAACATATTTTTGATTGTGTAATGATCTGGCAGACTTTAAAAAATTCCTTGCAGACCACTCTGTCAGAAATATTAGGTGAACACATTAGCGTAACTAAGGAAATTACATTTTTGAGCTGTGATACAGATTCTGAATTGCCTAGACATAATAAGACCTTACTGAGTTTGATTCTGGTGGTTGCCAAAAAAGCAATACTTGAAAATGGAAATCAAAGTCTAAACCAACCATATTTGAAGCTGTGAGTATAGTAACAGAGATAAAAGAACTAGAAGTGGGATCTTCAGAAAAGGTTTGGAGCAAATTACATAGAAAAAATATTAATTGTGGGAGCTGCTAGCCGAATACATTTCTGCAAAAATCAAAATGGAGGCATAACAGCTCAAAGTAAAGCATGTATTATAATCAGTAGGCATGCCAATGGCCAAAAATATGGCCATTGGCATGGGAAAGAGTAGCAAAATAATAAAAATCAAAGTTTATTTTTTTGGCCGATGTCGGTCATTTAAGTATAGGGCAGTGACGCACAAACGGGATCGTGCCAAAAAAAATGTGAAAAGACAATTGTAAGTGAAATCTGCATTTTGTCATTAGAGTCTATAGCTGCGGTGTAGTGGTGTAAAAAGGGACTAAGGCAGTGGGGCATGCAAATGAGCACGTTTTAATGAATTACAATGTGGGAGACCTTGTCTGAATGCACCTAACCATGTAGGAGCTATAATTCTGCAGTGTAAGCAGGAGAAGCAGCTAACATGAAAAGGGGGAGCGTCATGCTTGGTGTAAACACATTGGAGTTCCATGGCTCACATTTGAGCACAGCTAAGCAAGGGTGTGTGTCCGGGGCTGTATTGACTTATTCCATGAAATGAAGAGTGTGTTCGTGTTCAGGTGAGTGCCATTTCTACTGCAAAGTGGTGCTTACTCTAACTAAATGGGTTTGCATGGCACACACCAGGTATAAAACAAAACAAAAAAAAAATGGAAATAGCAGAACTATTTACATTTGGGCAGCAGGTTTGCACAGCACACCTCAGGGCTTAAAAGGGGTGGAAATGGGAAGGGGAAAAAAAAGGAAAATAGCAGAATAGAAGCAATCAAGTACAAATAAAATAAAAAGCAGGTGGAAGGCATTATACCTAGCCAATCATACAGGCAGCATCTGAAGCACAACAGTATAAACTGTGCAAACATGTTTCAGTCTATTTTTTCCCACAAACTCTGCAACATTGGTGTACACACTCAGAGGAATTTTAACCGACAAAATGTTAGGGGCTGCTGTCACTTTGATACATCAGTATGTGCTAGAGGCTGAGGGCAGTGATGAGGATAATGCTGGCAACCACCCCAGACCGAGGAGGAGGAGAAGAGTGTTCAGACCCAGGGTAACTTACCAGGGGCTACTTGATCTGGAGATAGTAGAGCACTACAGGGTGGGCAGAGACATACTTCAGCAAATCATCGAGCTGTTCCAGCCTCACCTAAGACCCAGAACCAACAGGGGGTAACCCACCCCAGTGGATACCAAGGTATATGTAGCCTTAAGAATACTAGCTGGTCAACTCCTCACAGGTACTTTCCAAAGACCTACTGGGGACATCATGGGGGCCTCACAGGCATCTGCATACAGGGTACTCCACTAGTTCCTGGATGCAATGCTACCACATGGTAATGAGCACATTTACTTCCCCAGCACCCGTGAAGAGTTGGCCAGCAATATGCACCTCTTCCACCATGTATCAGACTACTCAGAGGTACTGGGTGCCATAGACTGCATGCATATCCACATCAAAGCAGATTAACCACAAGGGCTTCCCCTCCATCAGCTGCCAGATCATGTGCAATGCCCAGGGCATTATCATGAATGTGTGTGCTGGCAGCCCTGGAAACTATCACGACTCCCACATCTGGCATTCCTCAGAGCTGTATCAGGGATTTGCCATTACAATCTGACATGTGGTCTTTAGTGATATGCTTCTAGGTCCCCAAGATGGGGCACAATAGTATGCTAAATGGAACCAAAATGTAAACCAAATATACAGCAGAGTCTATGCGAATGTGTACAGTTGACAGGTGTGCCCCTCCATATTCCTATAGAAATTCAGTAACAGGTATGTTTTCAGGGAAACAGCAGCAGAGCGCACATTGCCAGGGCTGTCCAAATACACATGATAACTTGTTGCATGTCCACAATATGCAGGGGTCAATGAGCTATGTGTATGTGTGTTTAATACTGTCAGGATTTGGCCAGCACCTACACCTGGCTGTTGTGTTGTAGTGGCCTAGGTACAGTGCTATCTTTGACAGGGTCATGTTCAGAGAATTGAAGTGCCAACTATTATGCATGTCAGCCACACCTATGGTAGGAGATGTACAGACTGTCCAGATGTCAATATCTGTTATTGCAGGAAAGTTGGATAGGTCATGGACAGAGGGGCCACACATATGGACAGTACACAGTTTGGAGTAACCTAAACAGTGCCTATCATGCCTCTCAACTGTACAGACCTATTGCACAATGTCCAGAAGTTTACATCATAATTATGGTCTGTATAACATGGAATACTGGTTGCCTGGCAATTCATTGGCAAACCACGCAAGACTAACTTCAGAAAATAATGACAGATTGTAGTGTCAGTATGGCCACACCAGGATATGACTTCTCATGTAAAAAAGATACCACACAAGTAGAACAACCCCAGCCAGTATATCAGCAAGTTGCTGGACTGTTTACACAGTGTCATCAGTCAACCAGCTGTAGCCACATCTCTCAACTGGCCTTGTTGGGCAAGAATGTATATATAATATTGGTCTGTGCATCATACATCTTGTATTCCTCTGGTAAAGCACTGTCATGATCTGAGAATGTCTGTCACTATGTAATGACTCAATACATTGCAGTGTCAGACCACAGATATGTCAGAAAATGCCTGCTAAACAGACCCAGTACCCATAGGAAAGTCCTGTTTACTTCTCAGATGTATGGCTGTAGCACACAAAACACCAGACTGGAGTAGATCTATCTCTGGAATGGAGTCCCACTCTGACTATAGAAGGTCACACTGGGCATGTTCCTACACTTAGAGAATCACAGGCCATGTTGGAACCCACATCGGACTATATGACTGTATTGTGTATATATGTCTTTGCATACAGACAACTATGTACACCTTATCTGTCCTTACACACACCCATCAGACAGAATTACCCTCAGCTAGCTGTAGGTGGCCCATATGTGATATATCTGTATCTGTTACATGTGATAGACATATATATGGGCAACAGATAACAATATGTCAACCTCTGTAGCACATGCAATAACTGTGTAACACTATAGTACAAATAACTAGATAGGTAGGGGTTCTAATCTCAGTCCTGGCAAATGTAAGTGTGAGTGTGTGTTTGTTTGTAGGTGAAAACATTTTAGGCCACTCCCACCCACAACACTTTCCACTGCCCTACTTTAGCAGTCCTGCTGATGTAATTCCCCTTAGAAGTATGTTTGCACAGCCCCAACCCTATAAGCTATGTGGTGCATTCAATAGCTATGTAACAGTATAGTATAAAGAACTAGATAGGCAGGGGTTCCATTCCCAATTCTGGCAAATGTTTGTGTGTGTGTGTGTGTGTGTGTGTGTGTGTGTGTGTGTGTGTGTGTGTGTGTGTGTGTGTGTGTGTGTACTAGTGGGTGTAAGTGTGTATGTTTATAGAAAGATGTATTTTGTGGACCTTCCCACCCACACTTTCCAATGCCCTACTTTAGCAGTCCTGCTGATGCCATTCCCCATAGAAGTACCTTATCACAGCCCAGCCCTATAAGCTCCATGGTGCATACAATAACTATATAACAATATAGTATAAGTAACTAGATAGGTAAAGGTTCTATTCCCAGTTATGGCAAATGTGTGTGTGTGTGTGTGTGTGTGTGTGTGTGTGTGTGTGTGTGTGTGTGTGTGTGTGTGTGTTTGTAGACTGAAGTATTTTGTATTTTGAGGTCTTTCCCACCCAATACACATTCCACTGCCCAACTTTAGCAGGGGTTCTGCTGATGTCATTCACCTTAGAACCACCTTTTGGTACTTGTCAGCCCTATAAGCTATGTAGTGTGTGCAATAACTGTGTAACACTATAGTACAAATAACTAGATAGGCAGGGGTTCTACTACCAAGTCCGGTAAATGTGTGTGTGTGTGTGTGTGTGTGTGTGTGTGTGTGTGTGTGTGTGTGTGTGTATGTGCAAGAGTGAAATATTTTGAACACTTTCCCTGCCCTACTTTAGCAGTCCTACAGGATGTCATTCATCTTAGAAGTACCTTTTTGCACTTGTCAGTCCTGTAAGCTATGCAGTCCTTGTGATAACTGCATAACACTGTAGTGCAAATTATTAGATAGGCAGGGGTTCAATTCTCAGGTCTGGCAAATGTGTGTATATAGGTGTACAAGAGTTTGTGTGTGAGTGTTTGTATGTTTGTAGGATGAAGTATTTTGAAGACTTTCTCACCCACAACACTACCCAGTGACCTACTTTAGTACTCCTTCTGATATCATTGCCTTTAGAAGTAACTTTGGACAGCACTCAGCCCTATAAGCTCCATGGCATGTGTAATAATTAAGTAAAAGTATAGCACAGATAACTAAATAGGCAGGGTTCTACACTCAGTTGTGGTGAATGTGTGCACTTGTGTGTGTGTGTGTGTGTGTGTGTGTGTGTGTGTGTGTGTGTGTGTGTGTGTGTGTGTGTGAATGTGTTTTTAAGTGTGTAAGTTTGTAGAGTAATGCATTTTGATGCCTTTCCCACCCAGAACATTTCCCATTGCCATACTTTACAAGGGCTCTTGATGTAATCACCTTAGACATACCTTGTGACACTGTGAAATCTTATAAGCTCCATGGTGTGTGCAGCAACTGCATAACAATAACTGTGTAACACTATAGTACAAATAACTAGATAGGCAGGGGTTCTACTACCAGGTCCGGTAAATGTGTGTGTGTGTGTGTGTGTGTGTGTGTGTGTGTGTGTGTGTGTGTGTGTGTGTGTGTGTGTGTGTGTGTGTGTGTGTGAATGTGTTTTTAAGTGTGTAAGTTTCTAGAGTAATGCATTTTGATGCCTTTCCCACCCAGTACATTTCCCATTGCCATACTTTACAAGGGCTCTTGATGTAATCACCTTAGACATACCTTGTGACACTGTGAAATCTTATAAGCTCCATGGTGTGTGTAGCAACTGCATAACAATAACTGTGTAACACTATAGTACAAATAACTAGATAGGCAGGGGTTCTACTACCAGGTCCGTAAATGTGTGTGTGTGTGTGTGTGTGTGTGTGTGTGTGTGTGTGTGTGTGTGTGTGTGTGTGTGTGTGTGTGTGTGTGTGTGTGTATGCAAGAGTGAAGTATTTTGAGGACTTTCCCACCTATTGCTCTACTTTAGCAGTTCTGCTGATGTCATTCATCTTAGAAGTACCTTTATGCACTTGTCAGTCCTGTAAGCTATGTAGTCCATGCGATAACTGCATAACACTGTAGTACAAATTACTAGATAGGCAGGGGTTCAATTCTCAGGTCAGGCAAATGTGTGTATATAGGTGTACAAGAGTTTGTGTGTGTGTATGTTTGTAGGATGAAGTATTTTGAAGACTTTCTCTCCTACAACACTACCCAATGACCTACTTTAGCACTCCTGCCAATGTCATTGCCTTTAGAAGTAACTTTGGACAGCACTCAGCCCTATAAGCTCTGTGGCATGTGTAATAACTAAGTAACAGTATAGCACAGATAACTAAATAGGCACGGTTCTATACTCACTTGTGGTGAATGTGTGCACTTGTGTGTGCGTGTGTGTATGTGTGTGTGTGTGTGTGTGTGTGTGTGTGTGTGTGTGTGTGTGTGTGTGTGTGTGTGTGTGAGTGTATGTGCAAGAGTGAAATATTTTGAACACTTTCCCTGCCCTACTTTAGCAGTCCTACTGATGTCATTCATCTTAGAAGTACCTTTTTGCACTTGTCAGTCCTGTAAGCTATGCAGTCCATGCGATAACTGCATAACACTGTAGTGGAAATTATTAGATAGGCAGGGGTTCAATTCTCAGGTCTGGCAAATGTGTGTATATAGGTGTACAAGAGTTTGTGTGTGAGTGTTTGTATGTTTGTAGGATGAAGTATTTTGAAGACTTTCTCACCCACAACACTACCCAGTGACCTACTTTAGTACTCCTTCTGATATCATTGCCTTTAGAAGTAACTTTGGACAGCACTCAGCCCTATAAGCTCCATGGCATGTGTAATAATTAAGTAAAAGTATAGTACAGATAACTAAATAGGCAGGGTTCTACACTCAGTTGTGGTGAATGTGTGCACTTGTGTGTGTGTGTGTGTGTGTGTGTGTGTGTGTGTGTGTGTGTGTGTGTGTGTGTGTGTGTGTGTGAATGTGTTTTAATTGTGTAAGTTTGTAGAGTAATGCATTTTGATGCCTTTCCCACCCAGTACATTTCCCATTGCCATACTTTACAAGGGCTCTTGATGTAATCACCTTAGACATACCTTGTGACACTGTGAAATCTTATAAGCTCCATGGTGTGTGCAGCAACTGCATAACAATAACTGTGTAACACTATAGTACAAATAACTAGATAGGCAGGGGTTTGCTACCAGGTCCAGTAAATGTGTGTGTGTGTGTGTGTGTGTGTGTGTGTGTGTGTGTGTGTGTGTGTGTGTGTGTGTGTGTGTGTGTGTGTGTGAATGTGTTTTTAAGTGTGTAAGTTTCTAGAGTAATGCATTTTGATGCCTTTCCCACCCAGTACATTTCCCATTGCCATACTTTACAAGGGCTCTTGATGTAATCACCTTAGACATACCTTGTGACACTGTGAAATCTTATAAGCTCCATGGTGTGTGTAGCAACTGCATAACAATAACTGTGTAACACTATAGTACAAATAACTAGATAGGCAGGGGTTCTACTACCAGGTCCGGTAAATGTGTGTGTGTGTGTGTGTGTGTGTGTGTGTGTGTGTGTGTGTGTGTGTGTGTGTGTGTGTGTGTGTGTGTGTGTGTGTGTGTGTATGCAAGAGTGAAGTATTTTGAGGACTTTCCCACCTATTGCTCTACTTTAGCAGTTCTGCTGATGTCATTCATCTTAGAAGTACCTTTATGCACTTGTCAGTCCTGTAAGCTATGTAGTCCATGCGATAACTGCATAACACTGTAGTACAAATTACTAGATAGGCAGGGGTTCAATTCTCAGGTCAGGCAAATGTGTGTATATAGGTGTACAAGAGTTTGTGTGTGTGTATGTTTGTAGGATGAAGTATTTTGAAGACTTTCTCACCTACAACACTACCCAATGACCTACTTTAGCACTCCTGCCAATGTCATTGCCTTTAGAAGTAACTTTGGACAGCACTCAGCCCTATAAGCTCTGTGGCATGTGTAATAACTAAGTAACAGTATAGCACAGATAACTAAATAGGCACAGTTCTATACTCACTTGTGGTGAATGTGTGCACTTGTGTGTGCGTGTGTGTATGTGTGTGTGTGTGTGTGTGTGTGTGTGTGTGTGTGTGTGTGTGTGTGTGTGTGTGAGTGTATGTGCAAGAGTGAAATATTTTGAACACTTTCCCTGCCCTACTTTAGCAGTCCTACTGATGTCATTCATCTTAGAAGTACCTTTTTGCACTTGTCAGTCCTGTAAGCTATGCAGTCCATGCGATAACTGCATAACACTGTAGTGCAAATTATTAGATAGGCAGGGGTTCAATTCTCAGGTCTGGCAAATGTGTGTATATAGGTGTACAAGAGTTTGTGTGTGAGTGTTTGTATGTTTGTAGGATGAAGTATTTTGAAGACTTTCTCACCCACAACACTACCCAGTGACCTACTTTAGTACTCCTTCTGATATCATTGCCTTTAGAAGTAACTTTGGACAGCACTCAGCCCTATAAGCTCCATGGCATGTGTAATAATTAAGTAAAAGTATAGTACAGATAACTAAATAGGCAGGGTTCTACACTCAGTTGTGGTGAATGTGTGCACTTGTGTGTGTGTGTGTGTGTGTGTGTGTGTGTGTGTGTGTGTGTGTGTGTGTGTGTCTGTGTGAATGTGTTTTTAATTGTGTAAGTTTGTAGAGTAATGCATTTTGATGCCTTTCCCACCCAGTACATTTCCCATTGCCATACTTTACAAGGGCTCTTGATGTAATCACCTTAGACATACCTTGTGACACTGTGAAATCTTATAAGCTCCATGGTGTGTGCAGCAACTGCATAACAATAACTGTGTAACACTATAGTACAAATAACTAGATAGGCAGGGGTTCTACTACCAGGTCCGGTAAATGTGTGTGTGTGTGTGTGTGTGTGTGTGTGTGTGTGTGTGTGTGTGTGTGTGTGTGTGTGTGTGTGTGAAGGTGTTTTTAAGTGTGTAAGTTTGCAGAGTAATACATTTTGATGCCTTTCCCACCCAGTACATTTCTCATTGCCATACTTTACAAGGGCACTTTATGTAATCACCTTAGACATACCTTGTGACACTGTGAAATCTTATAAGCTCCATGGTGCATGTGGCAACTGCATAACAATAGCTGGGTAACACTATAGTACAAATAACTAGATAGGCAAGGGGTTTTGCTACCAGGTCCAGTAAATGTGTGTGTGTGTGTGTGTGTGTGTGTGTGTGTGTGTGTGTGTGTGTGTGTGTGTGTGTGTGTGTGTGTGTGTGTGTGTTTTAAGTGTGTAAGTTTCTAGAGTAATGCATTTTGATGCCTTTCCCACCCAGTACATTTCCCATTGCCATACTTTACAAGGGCTCTTGATGTAATCACCTTAGACATACCTTGTGACACTGTGAAATCTTATAAGCTCCATGGTGTGTGTAGCAACTGCATAACAATAACTGTGTAACACTATAGTACAAATAACTAGATAGGCAGGGGTTCTACTACCAGGTCCGGTAAATGTGTGTGTGTGTGTGTGTGTGTGTGTGTGTGTGTGTGTGTGTGTGTGTGTGTGTGTGTGTATGCAAGAGTGAAGTATTTTGAGGACTTTCCCACCTATTGCTCTACTTTAGCAGTTCTGCTGATGTCATTCATCTTAGAAGTACCTTTATGCACTTGTCAGTCCTGTAAGCTATGTTGTCCTTGCGATAACTGCATAACACTGTAGTACAAATTACTAGATAGGCAGGGGTTCAATTCTCAAGTCAGGCAAATGTGTGTATATTGGTGTACAAGAGTTTGTGTGTGTGTATGTTTGTAGGATGAAGTATTTTGAAGACTTTCTCTCCTACAACACTACCCAATGACCTACTTTAGCACTCCTGCCGATGTCATTGCCTTTAGAAGTAACTTTGGACAGCACTCAGCCCTATAAGCTCTGTGGCATGTGTAATAACTAAGTAACAGTATAGCACAGATAACTAAATAGGCACGGTTCTATACTCACTTGTGGTGAATGTGTGCACTTGTGTGTGTGTGTGTGTGTGTGTGTGTGTGTGTGTGTGTGTGTGTGTGTGTGTGTGTGTGTGTGAGTGTATGTGCAAGAGTGAAATATTTTGAACACTTTCCCTGCCCTACTTTAGCAGTCCTACTGATGTCATTCATCTTAGAAGTACCTTTTTGCACTTGTCAGTCCTGTAAGCTATGCAGTCCATGCGATAACTGCATAACACTGTAGTGGAAATTATTAGATAGGCAGGGGTTCAATTCTCAGGTCTGGCAAATGTGTGTATATAGGTGTACAAGAGTTTGTGTGTGAGTGTTTGTATGTTTGTAGGATGAAGTATTTTGAAGACTTTCTCACCTACAACACTACCCAGTGACCTACTTTAGTACTCCTTCTGATATCATTGCCTTTAGAAGTAACTTTGGACAGCACTCAGCCCTATAAGCTCCATGGCATGTGTAATAATTAAGTAAAAGTATAGTACAGATAACTAAATAGGCAGGGTTCTACACTCAGTTGTGGTGAATGTGTGCACTTGTGTGTGTGTGTGTGTGTGTGTGTGTGTGTGTGTGTGTGTGTGTGTGTGTGAATGTGTTTTAATTGTGTAAGTTTGTAGAGTAATGCATTTTGATGCCTTTCCCACCCAGTACATTTCCCATTGCCATACTTTACAAGGGCTCTTGATGTAATCACCTTAGACATACCTTGTGACACTGTGAAATCTTATAAGCTCCATGGTGTGTGCAGCAACTGCATAACAATAACTGTGTAACACTATAGTACAAATAACTAGATAGGCAGGGGTTCTACTACCAGGTCCGGTAAATGTGTGTGTGTGTGTGTGTGTGTGTGTGTGTGTGTGTGTGTGTGTGTGTGTGTGAAGGTGTTTTTAAGTGTGTAAGTTTGCAGAATAATACATTTTGATGCCTTTCCCACCCAGTACATTTCTCATTGCCATACTTTACAAGGGCACTTGATGTAATCACCTTAGACATACCTTGTGACACTGTGAAATTTTATAAGCTCCATGGTGCATGTGGCAACTGCATAACAATAGCTGTGTAACACTATAGTACAAATAACTAGATAGGCAAGGGGTTTTGCTACCAGGTCCAGTAAATGTGTGTGTGTGTGTGTGTGTGTGTGTGTGTGTGTGTGTGTGTGTGTGTGTGTGTGTGTGTGTGTGAATGTGTTTTTAAGTGTGTAAGTTTCTAGAGTAATGCATTTTGATGCCTTTCCCACCCAGTACATTTCCCATTGCCATACTTTACAAGGGCTCTTGATGTAATCACCTTAGACATACCTTGTGACACTGTGAAATCTTATAAGCTCCATGGTGTGTGTAGCAACTGCATAACAATAACTGTGTAACACTATAGTACAAATAACTAGATAGGCAGGGGTTCTACTACCAGGTCCGGTAAATGTGTGTGTGTGTGTGTGTGTGTGTGTGTGTGTGTGTGTGTGTGTGTGTGTGTGTGTGTATGCAAGAGTGAAGTATTTTGAGGACTTTCCCACCTATTGCTCTACTTTAGCAGTTCTGCTGATGTCATTCATCTTAGAAGTACCTGTATGCACTTGTCAGTCCTGTAAGCTATGTAGTCCATGCGATAACTGCATAACACAGTAGTACAAATTACTAGATAGGCAGGGGTTCAATTCTCAGGTCAGGCAAATGTGTGTATATAGGTGTACAAGAGTTTGTGTGTGTGTATGTTTGTAGGATGAAGTATTTTGAAGACTTTCTCACCTACAACACTACCCAATGACCTACTTTAGCACTCCTGCCGATGTCATTGCCTTTAGAAGTAACTTTGGACAGCACTCAGCCCTATAAGCTCTGTGGCATGTGTAATAACTAAGTAACAGTATAGCACAGATAACTAAATAGGCACAGTTCTATACTCACTTGTGGTGAATGTGTGCACTTGTGTGCATGTGTGTGTGTGTGTGTGTGTGTGTGTGTGTGTGTGTGTGTGTGTGTGTGTGTGTGTGTGAGTGTATGCAAGAGTGAAATATTTTGAACACTTTCCCTGCCCTACTTTAGCAGTCCTACTGATGTCATTCATCTTAGAAGTACCTTTTTGCACTTGTCAGTCCTGTAAGCTATGCAGTCCATGTGATAACTGCATAACACTGTAGTGCAAATTATTAGATAGGCAGGGGTTCAATTCTCAGGTCTGGCAAATGTGTGTATATAGGTGTACAAGAGTTTGTGTGTGAGTGTTTGTATGTTTGTAGGATGAAGTATTTTGAAGACTTTCTCACCCACAACACTACCCAGTGACCTACTTTAGTACTCCTTCTGATATCATTGCCTTTAGAAGTAACTTTGGACAGCACTCAGCCCTATAAGCTCCATGGCATGTGTAATAATTAAGTAAAAGTATAGTACAGATAACTAAATAGGCAGGGTTCTACACTCAGTTGTGGTGAATGTGTGCACTTGTGTGTGTGTGTGTGTGTGTGTGTGTGTGTGTGTGTGTGTGTGTCTGTGTGAATGTGTTTTTAATTGTGTAAGTTTGTAGAGTAATGCATTTTGATGCCTTTCCCACCCAGTACATTTCCCATTGCCATACTTTACAAGGGCTCTTGATGTAATCACCTTAGACATACCTTGTGACACTGTGAAATCTTATAAGCTCCATGGTGTGTGCAGCAACTGCATAACAATAACTGTGTAACACTATAGTACAAATAACTAGATAGGCAGGGGTTCTACTACCAGGTCCGGTAAATGTGTGTGTGTGTGTGTGTGTGTGTGTGTGTGTGTGTGTGTGTGTGTGTGTGTGTGTGTGTGTGTGTTTTTAAGTGTGTAAGTTTGCAGAGTAATACATTTTGATGCCTTTCCCACCCAGTACATTTCTCATTGCCATACTTTACAAGGGCACTTTATGTAATCACCTTAGACATACCTTGTGACACTGTGAAATCTTATAAGCTCCATGGTGTGTGTAGCAACTGCATAACAATAACTGTGTAACACTATAGTACAAATAACTAGATAGGCAGGGGTTCTACTACCAGGTCCGGTAAATGTGTGTGTGTGTGTGTGTGTGTGTGTGTGTGTGTGTGTGTGTCTGTGTGTGTGTGTATGCAAGAGTGAAGTATTTTGAGGACTTTCCCACCTATTGCTCTACTTTAGCAGTTCTGCTGATGTCATTCATCTTAGAAGTACCTTTATGCACTTGTCAGTCCTGTAAGCTATGTTGTCCATGCGATAACTGCATAACACTGTAGTACAAATTACTAGATAGGCAGGGGTTCAATTCTCAAGTCAGGCAAATGTGTGTATATAGGTGTACAAGAGTTTGTGTGTGTGTATGTTTGTAGGATGAAGTATTTTGAAGACTTTCTCACCTACAACACTACCCAATGACCTACTTTAGCACTCTTGCCGATGTCATTGCCTTTAGAAGTAACTTTGGACAGCACTCAGCCCTATAAGCTCTGTGGCATGTGTAATAACTAAGTAACAGTATAGTACAGATAACTAAATAGGCACGGTTCTATACTCACTTGTGGTGAATGTGTGCACTTGTGTGTGCGTGTGTGTGTGTGTGTGTCTGTGTGTGTGTGTGTGAGTGTATGTGCAAGAGTGAAATATTTTGAACACTTTCCCTGCCCTACTTTAGCAGTCCTACTGATGTCATTCATCTTAGAAGTACCTTTTTGCACTTGTCAGTCCTGTAAGCTATGCAGTCCATGCGATAACTGCATAACACTGTAGTGCAAATTATTAGATAGGCAGGGGTTCAATTCTCAGGTCTGGCAAATGTGTGTATATAGGTGTACAAGTTTGTGTGTGAGTGTTTGTATGTTTGTAGGATGAAGTATTTTGAAGACTTTCTCACCCACAACATTACCCAGTGACCTACTTTAGTACTCCTTCTGATATCATTGCCTTTAGAAGTAACTTTGGACAGCACTCAGCCCTATAAGCTCCATGGCATGTGTAATAATTAAGTAAAAGTATAGTACAGATAACTAAATAGGCAGGGTTCTACATTCAGTTGTGGTGAATTTGTGCACTTGTGTGTGTGTGTGTGTGTGTGTGTGTGTGTGTGTGTGTGTGTGTGTGTGTGTGTGTGTGATTGTGTTTTTAAGTGTGTAAGTTTCTAGAGTAATGCATTTTGATGCCTTTCCCACCCAGTACATTTCCCATTGCCATACTTTACAAGGGCTCTTGATGTAATCACCTTAGACATACCTTGTGACACTGTGAAATCTTATAAGCTCCATGGTGTGTGTAGCAACTGCATAACAATAACTGTGTAACACTATAGTACAAATAACTAGATAGGCAGGGGTTCTACTACCAGGTCCGTGTGTGTGTGTGTGTGTGTGTGTGTGTGTGTGTGTGTGTGTGTGTGTGTGTGTGTATGCAAGAGTGAAGTATTTTGAGGTCTTTCCCACTTATTGCTCTACTTTAGCAGTTCTGCTGATGTCATTCATCTTAGAAGTACCTTTATGCACTTGTCAGTCCTGTAAGCTATGTAGTCCATGCGATAACTGCATAACACTGTAGTACAAATTACTAGATAGGCAGGGGTTCAATTCTCAGGTCAGGCAAATGTGTGTATATAGGTGTACAAGAGTTTGTGTGTGTGTATGTTTGTAGGATGAAGTATTTTGAAGACTTTCTCTCCTACAACACTACCCAATGACCTACTTTAGCACTCCTGCCGATGTCATTGCCTTTAGAAGTAACTTTGGACAGCACTCAGCCCTATAAGCTCTGTGGCATGTGTAATAACTAAGTAACAGTATAGCACAGATAACTAAATAGGCACGGTTCTATACTCACTTGTGGTGAATGTGTGCACTTGTGTGTGCGTGTGTGTATGTGTGTGTGTGTGTGTGTGTGTGTGTGTGTGTGTGTGTGTGTGTGAGTGTATGTGCAAGAGTGAAATATTTTGAACACTTTCCCTGCCCTACTTTAGCAGTCCTACTGATGTCATTCATCTTAGAAGTACCTTTTTGCACTTGTCAGTCCTGTAAGCTATGCAGTCCATGCGATAACTGCATAACACTGTAGTGGAAATTATTAGATAGGCAGGGGTTCAATTCTCAGGTCTGGCAAATGTGTGTATATAGGTGTACAAGAGTTTGTGTGTGAGTGTTTGTATGTTTGTAGGATGAAGTATTTTGAAGACTTTCTCACCCACAACACTACCCAGTGACCTACTTTAGTACTCCTTCTGATATCATTGCCTTTAGAAGTAACTTTGGACAGCACTCAG
Organism: Protopterus annectens; assembly: GCF_019279795.1. Classification (NCBI taxonomy): domain Eukaryota; kingdom Metazoa; phylum Chordata; order Ceratodontiformes; family Protopteridae; genus Protopterus; species Protopterus annectens. The sequence goes on from NC_056741.1 coordinate 358,133,799, forward strand.
CCCTATAAGCTCCATGGCATGTGTAATAATTAAGTAAAAGTATAGTACAGATAACTAAATAGGCAGGGTTCTACACTCAGTTGTGGTGAATGTGTGCACTTGTGTGTGTGTGTGTGTGTGTGTGTGTGTGTGTGTGTGTGTGTGTGTGTGTGTGTGTGTGTGTGTGTGAACGTGTTTTAATTGTGTAAGTTTGTAGAGTAATGCATTTTGATGCCTTTCCCACCCAGTACATTTCCCATTGCCATACTTTACAAGGGCTCTTGATGTAATCACCTTAGACATACCTTGTGACACTGTGAAATCTTATAAGCTCCATGGTGTGTGCAGCAACTGCACAACAATAACTGTGTAACACTATAGTACAAATAACTAGATAGGCAGGGGTTCTACTACCAGGTCCGGTAAATGTGTGTGTGTGTGTGTGTGTGTGTGTGTGTGTGTGTGTGTAAGTTTGCAGAATAATACATTTTGATGCCTTTCCACCCAGTACATTTCTCATTGCCATACTTTACAAGGGCACTTGATGTAATCACCTTAGACATACCTTGTGACACTGTGAAATTTTATAAGCTCCATGGTGCATGTGGCAACTGCATAACAATAGCTGTGTAACACTATAGTACAAATAACTAGATAGGCAAGGGTTTTACCAGGTCCAGTAAATGTGTGTGTGTGTGTGTGTGTGTGTGTGTGTGTGTGTGTGTGTGTGTGTGTGTGTGTGTGTGTGTGTGTGAATGTGTTTTAAGTGTGTAAGTTTCTAGAGTAATGCATTTTGATGCCTTTCCCACCCAGTACATTTCCCATTGCCATACTTTACAAGGGCTCTTGATGTAATCACCTTAGACATACCTTGTGACACTGTGAAATCTTATAAGCTCCATGGTGTGTGTAGCAACTGCATAACAATAACTGTGTAACACTATAGTACAAATAACTAGATAGGCAGGGGTTCTACTACCAGGTCCGGTAAATGTGTGTGTGTGTGTGTGTGTGTGTGTGTGTGTGTGTGTGTGTGTGTGTGTGTGTGTATGCAAGAGTGAAGTATTTTGAGGACTTTCCCACCTATTGCTCTACTTTAGCAGTTCTGCTGATGTCATTCATCTTAGAAGTACCTTTATGCACTTGTCAGTCCTGTAAGCTATGTAGTCCATGCGATAACTGCATAACACTGTAGTACAAATTACTAGATAGGCAGGGTTCAATTCTCAGGTCAGGCAAATGTGTGTATATAGGTGTACAAGAGTTTGTGTGTGTGTATGTTTGTAGGATGAAGTATTTTGAAGACTTTCTCACCTACAACACTACCCAATGACCTACTTTAGCACTCCTGCCGATGTCATTGCCTTTAGAAGTAACTTTGGACAGCACTCAGCCCTATAAGCTCTGTGGCATGTGTAATAACTAAGTAACAGTATAGCACAGATAACTAAATAGGCACGGTTCTATACTCACTTGTGGTGAATGTGTGCACTTGTGTGTGTGTGTGTGTGTGTGTGTGTGTGTGTGTGTGTGTGTGTGTGTGTGTGTGTGTGTGTGTGTGAGTGTATGTGCAAGAGTGAAATATTTTGAACACTTTCCCTGCCCTACTTTAGCAGTCCTACTGATGTCATTCATCTTAGAAGTACCTTTTTGCACTTGTCAGTCCTGTAAGCTATGCAGTCCATGCGATAACTGCATAACACTGTAGTGCAAATTATTAGATAGGCAGGGTTCAATTCTCAGGTCTGGCAAATGTGTGTATATAGGTGTACAAGAGTTTGTGTGTGAGTGTTTGTATGTTTGTAGGATGAAGTATTTTGAAGACTTTCTCACCCACAACACTACCCAGTGACCTACTTTAGTACTCCTTCTGATATCATTGCCTTTAGAAGTAACTTTGGACAGCACTCAGCCCTATAAGCTCCATGGCATGTAATAATTAAGTAAAAGTATAGTACAGATAACTAAATAGGCAGGGTTCTACACTCAGTTGTGGTGAATGTGTGCACTTGTGTGTGTGTGTGTGTGTGTGTGTGTGTGTGTGTGTGTGTGTGTGTGTGTGTGTGTGTGTGTGTGTGAATGTGTTTTAATTGTGTAAGTTTGTAGAGTAATGCATTTTGATGCCTTTCCCACAGTACATTTCCCATTGCCATACTTTACAAGGGCTCTTGATGTAATCACCTTAGACATACCTTGTGACACTGTGAAATCTTATAAGCTCCATGGTGTGTGCAGCAACTGCATAACAATAACTGTGTAACACTATAGTACAAATAACTAGATAGGCAGGGGTTCTACTACCAGGTCCGGTAAATGTGTGTGTGTGTGTGTGTGTGTGTGTGTGTGTGTGTGTGTGTGTGTGTGTGTGTGTGTGTGTGTGTGTGTGTGTGTTTTTAAGTGTGTAAGTTTGCAGAGTAATACATTTTGATGCCTTTCCCACCCAGTACATTTCTCATTGCCATACTTTACAAGGGCACTTTATGTAATCACCTTAGACATACCTTGTGACACTGTGAATCTTATAAGCTCCATGGTGCATGTGGCAACTGCATAACAATAGCTGGGTAACACTATAGTACAAATAACTAGATAGGCAAGGGGTTTTGCTACCAGGTCCAGTAAATGTGTGTGTGTGTGTGTGTGTGTGTGTGTGTGTGTGTGTGTGTGTGTGTGTGTGTGTGTGTGTGTGTGTGTGTGTGTGTGTGTGTGTGTGTGTGTGTGTGTGTGTGAATGTGTTTTTAAGTGTGTAAGTTTCTAGAGTAATGCATTTTGATGCCTTTCCCACCCAGTACATTTCCCATTGCCATACTTTACAAGGGCTCTTGATGTAATCACCTTAGACATACCTTGTGACACTGTGAAATCTTATAAGCTCCATGGTGTGTGTAGCAACTGCATAACAATAACTGTGTAACACTATAGTACAAATAACTAGATAGGCAGGGGTTCTACTACCAGGTCCGGTAAATGTGTGTGTGTGTGTGTGTGTGTGTGTGTGTGTGTGTGTGTGTGTGTGTGTGTGTGTGTATGCAAGAGTGAAGTATTTTGAGGACTTTCCCACCTATTGCTCTACTTTAGCAGTTCTGCTGATGTCATTCATCTTAGAAGTACCTTTATGCACTTGTCAGTCCTGTAAGCTATGTAGTCCATGCGATAACTGCATAACACTGTAGTACAAATTACTAGATAGGCAGGGGTTCAATTCTCAAGTCAGGCAAATGTGTGTATATAGGTGTACAAGAGTTTGTGTGTGTGTATGTTTGTAGGATGAAGTATTTTGAAGACTTTCTCACCTACAACACTACCCAATGACCTACTTTAGCACTCTTGCCAATGTCATTGCCTTTAGAAGTAACTTTGGACAGCACTCAGCCCTATAAGCTCTGTGGCATGTGTAATAACTAAGTAACAGTATAGTACAGATAACTAAATAGGCACGGTTCTATACTCACTTGTGGTGAATGTGTGCACTTGTGTGTGCGTGTGTGTGTGTGTGTGTCTGTGTGTGTGTGTGTGTGTGAGTGTATGTGCAAGAGTGAAATATTTTGAACACTTTCCCTGCCCTACTTTAGCAGTCCAACTGATGTCATTCATCTTAGAAGTACCTTTTTGCACTTGTCAGTCCTGTAAGCTATGCAGTCCATGCGATAACTGCATAACACTGTAGTGCAAATTATTAGATAGGCAGGGGTTCAATTCTCAGGTCTGGCAAATGTGTGTATATAGGTGTACAAGAGTTTGTGTGTGAGTGTTTGTATGTTTGTAGGATGAAGTATTTTGAAGACTTTCTCACCCACAACATTACCCAGTGACCTACTTTAGTACTCCTTCTGATATCATTGCCTTTAGAAGTAACTTTGGACAGCACTCAGCCCTATAAGCTCCATGGCATGTGTAATAATTAAGTAAAAGTATAGTACAGATAACTAAATAGGCAGGGTTCTACATTCAGTTGTGGTGAATTTGTGCACTTGTGTGTGTGTGTGTGTGTGTGTGTGTGTGTGTGTGTGTGTGTGTGTGTGTGTGTGTGTGTGTGTGTGTGTGTGAATGTGTTTTTAAGTGTGTAAGTTTGTAGAGTAATGCATTTTGATGCCTTTCCCACCCAGTACATTTCCCATTGCCATACTTTACAAGGGCACTTGATGTAATCACCTTAGACATACCTTGTGACACTGTGAAATCTTATAAGCTCCATGGTGTGTGCAGCAACTGCATAACAATAACTGTGTAACACTATAGTACAAATAACTAGATAGGCAGGGGTTCTACTACCAGGTCCGGTAAATGTGTGTGTGTGTGTGTGTGTGTGTGTGTGTGTGTGTGTGTGTGTGTGTGTGTGTGTGTGTGTGTGAAGGTGTTTTTAAGTGTGTAAGTTTGCAGAATAATACATTTTGATGCCTTTCCCACCCAGTACATTTCTCATTGCCATACTTTACAAGGGCACTTGATGTAATCACCTTAGACATACCTTGTGACACTGTGAAATCTTATAAGCTCCATGGTGCATGTGGCAACTGCATAACAATAGCTGTGTAACACTATAGTACAAATAACTAGATAGGCAAGGGGTTTTGCTACCAGGTCCAGTAAATGTGTGTGTGTGTGTGTGTGTGTGTGTGTGTGTGTGTGTGTGTGTGTGTGTGTGTGTGTGTGTGTGTGTGTGAATGTGTTTTTAAGTGTGTAAGTTTCTAGAGTAATGCATTTTGATGCCTTTCCCACCCAGTACATTTCCCATTGCCATACTTTACAAGGGCTCTTGATGTAATCACCTTAGACATACCTTGTGACACTGTGAAATCTTATAAGCTCCATGGTGTGTGTAGCAACTGCATAACAATAACTGTGTAACACTATAGTACAAATAACTAGATAGGCAGGGGTTCTACTACCAGGTCCGGTAAATATGTGTGTGTGTGTGTGTGTGTGTGTGTGTGTGTGTGTGTGTGTGTGTGTGTGTGTGTGTATGCAAGAGTGAAGGATTTTGAGGACTTTCCCACCTATTGCTCTACTTTAGCATTTCTGCTGATGTCATTCATCTTAGAAGTACCTTTATGCACTTGTCAGTCCTGTAAGCTATGTAGTCCATGCGATAACTGCATAACACTGTTGTACAAATTACTAGATAGGCAGGGGTTCAATTCTCAGGTCAGGCAAATATGTGTATATAGGTGTACAAGAGTTTGTGTGTGTGTATGTTTTTAGGATGAAGTATTTTGAAGACTTTCTCACCTACAACACTACCCAATGACCTACTTTAGCACTCTTGCCGATGTCATTGCCTTTAGAAGTAACTTTGGACAGCACTCAGCCCTATAAGCTCTGTGGCATGTGTAATAACTAAGTAACAGTATAGTACAGATAACTAAATAGGCAAGGTTCTATACTCACTTGTGGTGAATGTGTGCACTTGTGTGTGTGTGTGTGTGTGTGTGTGTGTGTGTGTGTGTGTGTGTGTGTGTGTGTGTGTGTGTGTGTGTGAGTGTATGTGCAAGAGTGAAATATTTTGAACACTTTCCCTGCCCTACTTTAGCAGTCCTACTGATGTCATTCATCTTAGAAGTACCTTTTTGCACTTGTCAGTCCTGTAAGCTATGCAGTCCATGCGATAACTGCATAACACTGTAGTGCAAATTATTAGATAGGCAGGGGTTCAATTCTCATGTCTGGCAAATGTGTGTATATAGGTGTGCAAGAGTTTGTGTGTGAGTGTTTGTATGTTTGTAGGATGAAGTATTTTGAAGACTTTCTCACCCACAACACTACCCAGTGACCTACTTTAGTACTCCTTCTGATATCATTGCCTTTAGAAGTAACTTTGGACAGCACTCAGCCCTATAAGCTCCATGGCATGTGTAATAATTAAGTAAAAGTATAGTACAGATAACTAAATAGGCAGGGTTCTACATTCAGTTGTGGTGAATTTGTGCACGTGTGTGTGTGTGTGTGTGTGTGTGTGTGTGTGTGTGTGTGTGTGTGTGTGTGTGTGTGTGTGTGTGTGTGTGTGTGTGTGTGAATGTGTTTTTAAGTGTGTAAGTTTGTAGAGTAATGCATTTTGATGCCTTTCCCACCCAGTACATTTCCCATTGCCATACTTTACAAGGGCTCTTGATGTAATCACCTTAGACATACCTTGTGACACTGTGAAATCTTATAAGCTCCATGGTGTGTGTAGCAACTGCATAACAATAACTGTGTAACACTATAGTACAAATAACTAGATAGGCAGGGGTTCTACTACCTGGTCCGGTAAATATGTGTGTGTGTGTGTGTGTGTGTGTGTGTGTGTGTGTGTGTGTGTGTGTGTGTGTGTGTGTGTGTGTATGCAAGAGTGAAGTATTTTGAGGACTTTCCCACCTATTGCTCTACTTTAGCAGTTCTGCTGATGTCATTCATCTTAGAAGTACCTTTATGCACTTGTCAGTCCTGTAAGCTATGTAGTCCATGCGATAACTGCATAACACTGTAGTACAAATTACTAGATAGGCAGGGGTTCAATTCTCAGGTCAGGCAAATGTGTGTATATAGGTGTACAAGAGTTTGTGTGTATGTTTGTAGGATGAAGTATTTTGAAGACTTTCTCACCTACAACACTACCCAATGACCTACTTTAGCACTCCTGCCGATGTCATTGCCTTTAGAAGTAACTTTGGACAGCACTCAGCCCTATAAGCTCTGTGGCATGTGTAATAACTAAGTAACAGTATAGTACAGATAACTAAATAGGCACGGTTCTATACTCACTTGTGGTGAATGTGTGCACTTGTGTGTGCGTGTGTGTATGTGTGTGTGTGTGTGTGTGTGTGTGTGTGTGTGTGTGTGTGTGTGTGTGTGTGTGTGTGTGTGTGTGTATGTGATGGTGTTTTTAAGTGTGTAAGTTTGTATAGTAATACATTCTGATGTCTTTCCCACCCAGTACATTTCCCATTGCCATACTTTACAAGGGCTCTTGATGTGACCACCTTAGACATAACTTGTGACACTGTGAAATCTTATAAGCTCTATGGTGTGTGTGACAACTGCATAACACTGTAGTATGGGTAGGGGTTCTAATCTCAATACTGGAAACTGTGATACTGTGTGTGTGTGTGTGTGTGTGTGTGTGTGTGTGTGTGTGTGTGTGTGTGTGTGTGTGTGTGTGTGTGTGTGTGTGTGTGTGTGTGTGTGTGTGTGTGTGTGTGTGTGTGTGCATGTGTGTGACACTCACATCAGTGTGTGTGTGCGTGTGTGTGTGTGTGTGTGTGTGTGTGTGTGTGTGTTTGGGTGAGACTCATATCCTCTGATGGTGTGGGTTATACCATTTTGAGGCATGTACCACCCAGTACATGTCCCATTGCCCTACTTTACAAGGCCTGCTGATGTCATTCATCCTAGATGTACCTGTATATACTTGTCAGCCCTCTGAGCTCTATGGCGGGTGCAATAACTGCATAATACTATAGTAGAAATAGATAGGTAAATGTTCTAATCTCAATACCGACAACTATAGTAGTGTGTGAAGCTTATCCCTTGGGGCTGTTGTGTGTGTAGGTTATACCATTTTAAGGCATGTTGATCCCCTACCCATGACATTACTTTAAAGACCCTGTTAATGTCATCTGCCTTACATGCACCATGTAACACTATACAGCCCATACCAGTCATATGTACAGATGTTCATGGAATATCCACATGTTTGCAACCTATATGTAGTCTGTGTCCCCTGAAAATGAGCATTCCTGTGATATCATTTTCAAATGTATCACAGTCACCATACTGACACACATGCCAGCATCAGACATTGTACCTGACTGACACATCATGCTGATACAAAATCTACATACCTGCACACTATCACTTGTGCAGGTATGTAGGAGCAGTAGATGAAACCAATCACTATGTCTGGTGAGTTATCTCAGCATTCATGAGTGCATTTGCAAGAGTACCTGTTGTAAGAGGCTGTGTGTTATGTTCCAGGCATATAATGTATGTGGATCATGGCATGTGTACACAGCACTATTGTACATACAACTGGATACATAGGGTTACTAATATGTCTATTGTCAACTGTGTATGTGTTTCTGTATGCACAGCCCCTGTGGCTGTCTTCATTGTGTGCATGTGATGCCTATACCATTTTGTGTGCCTCTTCCACCCTGTGAACTCCCCCATTGCCAACCTAGTGTCAGCCCATACATTTGTCATCCACCATACAAGCACAGTTACACAGTTTCTAACACCAATCAACTGTGGTGCAATGGTCGTATCACAGTATATATTGTACATTAATAGATGGGTACGTCATCTACTCTGATGAGTGTCACCTCCATGTGCATGTGTGTCTCAATGCATGTCCCCATGCAACAGTGTGCATGTGTGTGTGTGGGGGTGTGTGTGTGTGTGTGTGTGTGTGTGTGTGTGTGTGTGTGTGTGTGTGTGTGTGTGTGTGTGTGTGTGTGTGTGTGTGGGTGTGTGATGAGTCTAACATGTGAAGGGCCTCTGAACCCACCATTGCCAGTTCTAACAGTCCCTCCAATTGTCACCCACTTCAATAGTAGTGACAGACAGTGCCACACTATGGTACCACTGTGCCATTGATGTTATGTATCTAGCACTATCATTCATAAGACTGTGCAGGTAGGGGCTGTGCTCAGCCCTTCATCAGCTGCCCCATGTAAAGGACTATGACTCTTTGTGCACTACCAGCATGAGAGGCCAGACATGCATATGAGATAGCAGACACACTTGCTGGTGATTGTCAGGTTAGACTAACACAGGTTGACCTTTGTCAGGAATACATACCTCAAACCTGTCATACATAGTACCAGGCAAATCTACATCAATAGCATGACGGTCGAGTGGATGTGACAGATATCTGAGGGACAAAAGGTTCTGATAGCTAAATCTGTTGCAGTGAATGTAATGTCTAAGCTGGTGAGGGACCTAGTACCAGTATCATGTAACCTCCTCTGCATGTGTGAGCCTGCGTTCCTACAGAACACCCAGGTGACATGTATGCAGGCTAGGTGGCTGTGTCAAGGGTATGTATGCAAGGTCACACTGTCTACCACAATTGCCCCTCACACAGTGTTGCATGTAAACACACCTGGTAAACATTCAGATGTACAGCTGTACCTTGGCTATGAAAAGGTCACTGTGTTTTCACTCTGCCTTACTCATCATTGCTAGTGTCAGCAGGCCTACAGCCTGCGGACACAGAGACACCTGGAACACAACCAGAATACAGTATGTTACAGTATAGTCAGTCAACAGTACTAACAGCAATAGTGCATCATGGCTAACAAGATACATGCACCTCAATGTGTACCCATAGCTACTGCCTGCAGAAAGCACCTTGCACAGCATGACATTGCTACACCATACCATAGTCACCCTGTGCATCAGACCCATATGAGCATGTCCGTGCATCAATGGTATGAATAACAGGGTTGTGGCACATGTGCCATCACGTGCGCAGGGTGTGGTGTTGGATTGCCAGAAGCCTAAGCTGGGCCATATAGCTGACATCATGTGTGTGTGTGTGTGTGTGTGTGTGTGTGTGTGTGTGTGTGTGTGTGTGCGTGTGTCTGGAAGGGTGATGTTCAACTGGGCTGTGCAGAGGATCTGTGCATGTCTGGTTGTTACTGGCCTGGGAAAGGGATGTGTGAGTGTTTGTCTGCATATCAGCAAGCAATGTGGATGCCTGACACAGGGCTATGTTGGACAGGTGTGGACCGTACATGGCAGGATGTACAGTTCACCGTCTTCCAGCAGGGATTTGGTAACTGGTTCTGCCAGGAGTATCACTGGCACTGCCAGGCCCAAGGACAGGTGCAGTACTACCTCCTCATCGTGACTGCTGTCTGCTGGACCCGGGTCCATGATGGGACTGGCCAAGATAGCATGCCTATGGACTGCTCCAGTGTGGTGTGGACAACGCCCTCCCTTCAGTAGTGCTGTTGGTAATGCAACTACAAGACTGTGAATGTGCATGGCTATGTGAGCTCACAGCTGATCATGTTTGTTACCTACGTCCACCTAGCCGATGCCTTACTCCCACCACATGCTCATGCACAGGCATTGCACAGTAGAGCAGTGACAATGTCTCACCCTACTGTCCATCTCCAACATTGGCAAGGTTATGTATGGCATCACAACTGCCGTGGAGGTTGTCACGCATGTCAGGGAGCTCTGCATTCATGACCTGAGCATCTGTCTGGTGTTGCAGTCAGTACGCGCCTGGGTCTCCATGATGGACTATAACATGCATCAGGTGACACCTGCCGTGGCACTTGCGACAGGGGCTTGATGGGCAGCAGTCCTCTGTTAAGCACCCTTGTCAATCTGCCTGTGTGTGACCTCACCTGCTCTCTGCCTATGGCTGATGTCTACACTCACACTCGCCATACACAACACACTAGCCTGTTCCATGCCACCATCCTTAACCTATCCATTATCTATGGCTGCTGGGGACTGGGCATGTGTGGGCATACTGACTGTGTGTGAGGACATGGTGGGTGAAAGTGAGATACCAAACAATGGCACAAATCCAGGTACCAACAACCCCACCTGTGCCTCACTATGACCACCATCATCATGGGAGTCTGCTAAGACAATGACATTAAGTTGTGAGGGGGAGGGACACCAACCCCTGTGTTCACCTGTGAGGGAAACACAACATATGTACATTAATACCCTGTGGTATTATGTTTGCTGATGCACACACACACACACACACACACACACACACACACACACACACACACACACACACACACTCCTGGTATAGTCTGGCACAGCTGTGACACCTATGGGCCCTTCAGGGCAGATCTTATGGTAGTTCTGCCTGCCACAATCCATCTATTTCACTGCTACTGTCAGGCCCACAACAAAGGGTGACAAATCCTACTGTGTGATGGGCCTAGTAGCAGAATGGTTATGGTGGCCAAGACCAAGGTTATTGTAGTAAGCTATACAGTGTCACCAAGTGCATATGCATGCATTGTAAGAGCTGCCTTACTGCTATACAGACCATACACAATGACAAAGTGTAAGTTATGTGATGATAACTGATGAGGGGACAAGAATATTCACTAGCACTGCAGTACATCCAGAGTAAATTCTGAGTCACAGGGATTTATTTCAGATAACATTGCAGGACAGTCTGCAGTACATACAGGAAACATGTAAAGTACTAGGTGCATAGCCTCATAAGATGATATCAGGCTATTGCCCCTGATGCCCTCATAAATGTGGCCTAGACTTTCACCCATGCCCCTTCCAAGCCAGCACCTGTTTCCCCTGTCTAGCTGGGACACACATGGGACCCAGGGGTGTCTTAACCATTTCCCATGCAGTCATCCAGCTTTTTCTTCAAGAGGGCTATACACGTACACTGCAAGCATGGGGAGGGAGTGTATTTTACAGTCAATGTATTGTGTGGGACACTACACTATCCCACCAACAAGTACTATACATATCACAGACCAGGTGAGGGCCTTACATGTGTGATGCATGAGTGCAATCTGTCTTAAAGGTATGCAGAAATGCCATCAAGGCTGGTTTGGACTTGGTCTTATATGCCAGACACAGGTCACCTATGATCAGCCTGTACGAGACTGATTACAGGGACAGGGCTTTCAGCCTACCTGTATATGATAGGTGCTGCAGACCCTTGAATTGCTTGGTCAGGAATCTCTGTGGTCTGTGCAACTGCAGCATTTGCTTGGCAAGGTACATGTCAAAGGAGCCATTGTACTTGGTAATGCATTAGATAAGGGTGGAGTACAGGAATTTTGTGGCCTCCTGGTTCCTGGATGACATACCCATATTTGTGAGGTGGGCCATGCAGGCAGCCTTCCGTACAATGGTGCCCCCATCGTGGGAAACTGTCAGGTTGCTACCAACCATGGTGCACAAGTCACCTCACACCTGATTGCATGCTCAGTACATTATTACTGTCATAATCAGTGTGGATGACATCTGCCACAGCAGGGAGAATGATACCTTTCCTGGCATTAAGTTTATGAAAATGCTTTTTGCACCAGTCATTAATTGGGTGAGGGCCTCTTGGAGGATGCCCACATCAGTAAGGGAATGAAAGACAGTGGCCACAGACCACTCTTTTGTCTTGAACCTCAGATATGTATATCTGAAACAGTAGAGGCACCCAGACCGATCCTTGGTGTACACCGCTTTGAAAGACTCTACTACTAGAGGTGGGTTCCACTACTTTGACCGTGTGGGTACTATCATTGGGCCAGTTAGCTACCCATCTGGTAACATACAGGTTGGTGCCTAGCTGTGTTGGCATATGTATCTTGGCTGCCTGGGGATTATTGTGAGAGAACTGGGCTAGGGGAAGGTAGGCATCGTTCACCATCTTCCTCTCGTCCTTGTGTTTGTTGACCACTTCAGAGAGGTCAACCAGGTTTAACAGGCCTGATCTCCCTTTGACAATACCATGCTATGTGGGCTCAGGCATTTCAATGTTGCCAAAGTCCCTGTTCATAATGTCCTTGATATTGCCTTCCATGCCCTTGCAGAGCAGGCTAGTTAGGCTGGTGTGCATATGATTGGCTGGGTCGGTGGATTGCTCCGACTTTGTGTATACAGATGACAGTGGCTGTCCTATGCAGATGGGCTGACACCAGTTCTCAGGCTGTTGCTGACTACAGTGCAGAATGGATCTGAGAGCCGATGCCTGTGTTCATGGTGGATGCAGCCAGGGATGGCATCAGGCCTATGGAGACTTCTGTGTGTTGCCTTTGAGAGGGCATTATGGACCTGCTTCCTCATGATGAAGGGAGGGGGGCAGGTGTTATGCATGCACATGCATACCAATGAGAGTACAAGGCGGTGATGTTTACACTTCACCTGTCTGCAGCCGGTTGCCGATATCTATGCCATATGTGTATGTGGTGTTATTGACCACAACTACAAAGCAGATTTGTGTGTTGCATCTGGGATTGCAGACACATGTGTGGAAGGCCTAGTGATTGACCTTGGTGGATGTGTCCAATTTGCACTCAACGATAGCCTTAGCGTAATTCACATGTGACCTTATTTGCTTGTGCAGACCAAGGTGACATTGCTTCCAATTAGGCCCTGTCCAGCAAGTATTTCCACCTGTTATGGTATTTGTGTATTGTTGCTGCCCACCATGGATATATACCCTACCTTGTGGGAGATGATGTTGTCCTGTCAGGTATTGCTGAGTCCATACAGCTATGTAGGTGCCCACATAGTATTGTGGTGTGGGTCTGGAAACTACTGCTAGTTCCACCTGATGGGACATTGGCTGTAAAGCTAATTCTACCTGCTCTGAGGAGATTTATAGTCATTTGTGTAACATCAATTTTGTTTGACCCTGTCAATGGGGGCAGGGGAGATGGTGACCTGAACAGTGATGACTATGTGGACAGATCTTACCAAGGAGGATGACACCGTAGGAGTGCTACAGTGGCTACTCATGTTGGTTAGGACCACATGCAGTTTATTACCACCTGTCATAGGAGTGTTGACCGGCTGATCCACTGGATTGCCATTGTCAAATCTAAGGAGTCTATGTGTGTTCATGTTCAGGTGGCATAGGTCATGCACACTATAGTTGGGTAGTTGAAGTCACCCAGGAGCAGGGTAGACAATTGAATCCTGACAGATTCCAACAAGTCCAAATAGCTGTGATGGTTGTCCATAGTTATGGTTGGAGGTCTGTACCTAGCTATGATTTGAGTAGGTGTTTTGTCAACTGTTAACTGCATTTGGGATGTCTCCCACATGTCATGCTGTTTGGCCAGCCTGCAGGTGTGTATGTATGTTATGTTCAACACTCCATCTCCTGTGGCTTTGCAGCCCTCCATTTGGGGTCTATACATATGATGGGATGAGTAACCTGGCAAGGTGTTGTGCTCTCCACAGCTACTAAGCAGGTGTCAGTGACTGCACAAATGTTGACATCCTACAGGACAAGGTCTGCCTGCATTGACATGGGTTTATGCTAAGACACTTAGCTCCTGTTAGAGCAAAACATTTGCACAAGGGCACACATCACCGGTGGGCAAAGGCAGAAAATAGTGTCCCATTATGAATCTAGCTGAAACACACGTAGTTGCCAGCAAAGATGATGTCATATTCACAGGTCTACTCTGCAGGCTATGACTTCTGACAATCAAATGTATGCTATTATGTTATGACTTCAGACTTTAATGGGTTACCAGTGATGTGCCAGACAATACACAACTTTATGAAGCATTGACTACAAATATGAGACATACGTGGTCAGTCTGCCAAAGTCTGGACAGTTGTCAGGTATGGGCTCAGTATATCACATACAGTTCAACACACACTTCTGCACCTGTTGTGTACTATGCACATAACAAATAGGGTCCCCGCGCGTGGGCAACTGCATGGCTCCAAACAAGTAAATCAAGAAAAAATAATGAGACAGCAAACTGTGTGCTATAAATATATAACAAAGTATATTTAGTAGATCTTACATAATAACAAAAGAACAAAATAACTTGTTATTTTGTTCTTTTGTTATTATGTAACATTTATCAAATATACTTTATTATATATTTACAGCACACCGTTTACTATGCACATACCCTATATAAGTCTCCTACATTTGTAGGACAAGCAGATGTATCATAGTAGCATTCACAGGTGACATATCAATATGTACAACATTCCAGGTAACTGGCCTAGCAGTGTCACACCCAGTATTGCACAACAGACACTCCAGTAGTAGTCATACATGAGTTGAATTTTGCTGGGGTGACTCAGGGGCCAGCGATGTAATCCATGTCAATGTAGACAGGCAAGTAGGAATGGCCATAGGTGCCGACAGCAGCATGTGAGTCCAGCAGGTCTTGTTGTAACATAGTCTTGAGTGTCTTATTTGACATTATCACACACCCCCTTCTGCATTTCATTACAAGCTTATGTGATTGACATACCTGTTATAGTGCTGAATAGTTTCCTCAGAATACTGCAAATGTTTAGATTTGTGTAATTGCAGTCTGCCTTTGTGTAGATGGGTTCAGATCTATGATGCACAAGCAGCAGCTTGCCTTTTGTAGGTAATGCTCATGAGCAGGTGATGGCCTGTGCACCAATCGGTGTCTCCCACTTGCTACTTGCATCCAGAGCAGCTGTGTTGTCTTTCCATTAGCCAATGCCATAGCAACACAGTGCTCTAATTAAGTCCTTCATGTGGGCCTGGCCCTTTTTCCTTGCCTGTGTGGAGGATATTATGAAGGTGTTACAGCTTCACAGACAGTAGGTGGAAATACCTCTCAGGACAAGACATGTGGAGATGGCCCAGCAACATGGAGGACAAAGCTCCAGAACTGGGAACATATTGTAAGTATTGCTGTTATACACATAGAGAATTGCTAGATTAACAGGGTTTGTCTGGACATGCATTTTTTGCATGACTTGATGTCTGACAGTGGTCTTTGATATACCTTGCAATTGTCCGGATGTCCACTGACTGCCCAGAGATTTGTTCATGTTTGGTCTGTTCCTCCGACAACTTCTGTTTCTGTGAAATCAGTGGGATAATGTGGGGATTGTAGTCAGTAAATTTTGACATCCATTAGTGTTTCAGACATCATATCCTTCAGGGATGTTATGTTGCAACAAACCCTGTAACACCAGCAACTGTTTCAGTTTGTAACACCATTATGTGGGATATGTCCCTCTTTCCGGCCCTCATACCCGAAGTATGTCATGCTTTGTCCACATGTCTTGCAGTAAGTGGTTCAGAGGTATGGTATATCATTATTTAGTGACTGTGCTCCTGGTATCATCCTAGTGACTTAACACACTCCTGGAAGTGGTATGCATCAGTGGCCATAAATATTCTTTGTTAACAGACTGCCATGATTGTGTAGCAGTGTTGTGTGTAAATGTTTGTTGGGCTGCATAGGGAGAGTAGCAGAAGTGAGTGTCATAGCTCCTTTTCTATCTAACTGTGCATGCTGCTACAGTTGCTGCTGGTCTGTCAGGTGTATATATTTGTAGGGGCAGACTGGGAAATGTCCTGTAACACCTCAGGACTCCCAGAAGACTGTGAGTTGGACCAGTGTATGTTGGTGTAGTTTGTGACTGGCCATCAGGATATGTTTGTTCAAACAGTTATACTATCCTAGAGTTCATTTGGGGTGCTGGTATGTTGCTGTGACTGTGGTGCAAATGGTTGTGGGTGGGCATTTTCATACCAATATCTATTTTTCCTACATTTCAATCCCTGTAGTGCATGTTATATTTGAAAATATATGGGTAATTCCCCAGAGCTGGTTTTGGGTAGTGTCGTGTTGGTCTTACTGTGGTTCAGAGGGTGCTGGGTGAAACAGTTGGCAGCTCTCACTGTTTTTTCTCTTCTATTACATGACTGCAGTCATACCTCTCCACTGTCCAGATGTCTAGACACCATCCAGATGCATGGCTCATATGCTTGGTCTGTGGGTTTCTGAGAAATCACTGGGATGATGTGAGCATTGATATCAGTAAATAATGACACTCATTTGTGTCAGACTTGGAATCTATCAGGAATTATATGTTAAATTAAACCATGCTACTCTAGCAGACCTTTACGTGTATAACAGTTATATTTCAAAGATATTACTATTGTTTACCTTTTATCCCCCCACATTGTCAGGCTTTTTGCAGATGTCTTGCTTAAGAGGTTGGTTATCTATCTATCTATATATATATATATATATATATATATATATATATAATGTATAAATATATCTATATCTATGTATATATACATATATATATATATATATGTTTGTATTTATATTTTTATATATATGTATATACATATATATGAAAATATAAATACATATATATATATATATATATATATATATATATATATGTTTGTATTTATATTTTCATATATATGTATATGAGTACTACAGATAAATATTTTTCCCTTATGTGAAATGACTGTAGTGCATGATAAAAAAAAATTACAAATTCCTACAGCTTAGATGGTGTAGAGGTAAATTGCTGGGATTCTAGTGTACAGGGTCCTGCATTCAAGACTTAGAAGTGATGACTTTTTTTTCCGTTAATGTTAAATGACCAGAATGCATGATATGTTTGTTAAAGCAGTACAAGCTCCCACAGCTCAGATGGTGTAGTGGTATGTTGTTGTGAGTGTACAGCACAGCATCCTGGGTTCAAGATTTGGCAGGGCTGATTATTTTGTTGCTGGACAGAACAACGGCTGATGGAGACAGAGTGATTAAGGCACTTTTAAGCAGTTGTAAGTGGGTTTCCGCAGTTTTGCATGGACCTAAGCATTGCTAACAGATGGTTAAGCCCTCTTAGCTTCACTTAGCACCACTTACTCCTGCTTATACCAGCACTAATGTTGATTAAAGAAAAGAAAAAAGGATGATAGGAAAATGGTGAAATGGGGGGCAAGCAGGGGGTAAAACATTAGGAGAACCAGCTAGGGATGTGCAGGATGGGTGTAGAAAAGGACCATAGCTCTACATTTCTTCTGCAGCAACAGCTGTGAATAATGTTTAGAATTTGGAATTTACAGCCTCACACCCCACAGGGAGGGGTGTTGGCAACAGACATTTGGAGAATAATTTGTGTGTAGATTAATTATACTGTACATAGGGTGAAATGTACAGCTATGTATGGGGCAATGATTTTTTTGTGGTACAGATGCCCTTTTTATTTTTTTTAGGTGAGAGTGGGATGTTCGGGAAGGGCTGTAGGTATGTTTGGGGAGGTAGGTTGGGTAGGATAGGTCACATTTTCAGCTAGAGAAGACAAAAAGATAGCAGACAGAGGTGGCATATGACATATGAGAGGGTAAACACCTTGGACGGGGAGGATGGTTGGGAATCAGAGGCCCATGAGCCCCCAAATGGATACAGTGGGACTGAGGTCCCTACCCATGGGCAGTCACCACTGCACCTTCACTGCCCCGGAGGTGGCTGTACTCTGGGCTGAAAAAGAGGGGCAGCCTTCCCCTCAAGGTGCACCAGGCAGCCCTCCATCTGGCGCAGCAGCCCACCCAGCTCAGAGTGGATGATGCTCTGCACCATACCCTGTAACTGTCGGTGGGTGATTGGCTCCTCTCTGCGCCGGTGCCTGGGGGTGACAGGCCCCATCCCCTGAGGCAGTTCCACCTGAAGGTGGTGCAGGGCCAGCAGATGAGGATGTTTCAGGTTGGGTCTCAGATGTGCTGGGGCCCAGTGCCATGGCTAGAAGGGGTGGGTGATTTCACATGTTATATGCACTCACACTTACATTTTAGACTGGCTACACTACCCTGGTTGACAAATATCAATTACTACATAATGTAAAATAAAAATAATAATTTTAACACTGCTTTCCCATGTAAAAATAAAGTGCCTGTCTTGGTACACAAACCATGAACACCTGCATGCAAAGCCAACACTCTAACCACTGTACTATCTCAGCATAAATATTTCAGTTGTATATTTTTATTTATCTCCTATGGGATGTTTCAGCAATGCTGGGCAGAGGGCCATAATGCATACAACCACTCAGCTACACTTAAATATACCTTAGAATGGAAAACAAATGTAAAACCCCTTTATTTACATGCATCTGGACTCCTTGTCAGTCACAGTAAGGGGAACTGTAAAGGGACACATAGGGACAGATTTTAATTATTGTTCTTAAAAAGTTAGGAAGTGTAACTGTGGTTTTCTAGCAAATCATGGGAAATCACTCAGAATGTAAGTCAGAACATACTGACAGACATTTGGATTTCAGACTTCATACCTTTCAGGGAATACATGCTACTACCAGCCTTTTATTCTATCAACTTTCCAGGTTTGTCAGTGTAATATTTAAAAAGTGTCCCTATTTTTGTGCCTTTGCCCCTATTATTTATGGCTTTGCATAGCTTTCTTGCTCTAGGAGGTTGACAGGTATGTGAGGCAGGCATCTGGGCATTCTGTAAAAACATGTACAGTTGATGTCTATGGACATACGGCACTTTGGTATGGCAAATATTTGGGTTTCAGTCTTCATACCCTGCAGGAAGTTCGTGCTACCACAAACCTTTTATTCTATCAGCTTTCTGGGTTTGTCAGTGCAATATTTAAAAAGTGTCCATATTGTTGTGCCCCCCCCCATTATTTATGGCTTTGTACAGCTTTCTTGCTCTAGGAGGTTGAGAAGTATTTAAGGCAGGCACTGGACATTCTGTAGAAAAATGTACAGTTGATGGCTATAGCCATTCGGCACTTTGACATGGCAGACATTTGTGTTTCAGTCTTCATAACCTTCGGGAAGCCTGTGCTACTGCAAACCTTTTATTTTATCAGCTTTCTGGGTTTGCCAGTGCAATATTTAAAAAGTGTCCCTAGTGCTGTCCCCCCCCCCCCCATTATTTATGGCTTTGTACAGCTTTCTTGCTCTGGGAGATTGAGAAGTATTTGAGGCAGGCAACTGAGCATTCTGCAGAAACCTGTACAGTTGACGGCTATGGCCATACTGCACTTTTACAATGCAGGAGGTGTGTGACAGATCCTGTCACACACCCCCTGCACTGTTTCTTGCTCCCCTATCTATTTTAGTGTCCGCAGACACTGAAATAATTAAACTATTTAATTTTAGTGTCCACGGACACTGAAATGCGATTCAAAAGTGCCATACGGCCCTTTCTGAGTGCAGTGGGGTGTTAGACATGCCTCCTGCACTTAGTGGTGTTCGTGTCCACATAGCCTTAACAGTAGCGCAACTTCATGAATATGCAAGGCACGCTGCTGCTATAGCTGCACTTACACGGACACAGTTCACTCTATGTCAGAATAATGCTATTCTGACATGGAGTTTAATGAATCCCGGGGTTTATGTGATGAATAATTTTGGCAACTGAAAAACTGTCTATATGATTTATTTTCATTTATACAAAATAACACCAAAAATGGCTTCAACATAGGAATCATGAATGCAAAGGATGTATTTCTGCATTCAGTTTAGTCTGGTACCTTGGCTTTTCGCATTCTGGGAATAATACATTCAGCTACATCCAACCCATTTTATACACCTAGTGGTTTCTAATTAACCAATTAAATACAATCAATTAAACATTTAAACAATTCCATCAAGGACTACTATATACTCTACTTAAACACATTACCTTGAAAAACGTTTTGTATAATTCTACAAATTTTATGATATATATATTATATATATATATATATATATAGAGAGAGAGAGAGAGAGAGATATTCTTTTATAAAGTTACATTACTATCCAAGTTCATCCCTCAAGGAAATAATCTTCTATAATTTATAATCATCCTACATTCTAACCTATCAAGTTCTCTTTTAAAACTACCTCCATTATTCAAAGTTGGCCGTACTAAAACCCTAAAGAATAATCTATTTGCCACTTCCCCATGTGCAGAAATAAAATGACTGGCTACTGGACTATACACATTTTGTCTCCTTATGTCTGCCAAATATTCTATAATACGTATTTTAACTTTTCTTTTTGTTTGTCCAATATACCACCTTGTTTTTTTGCAACCACACCGAACAATATATACAACTCCAAAAGAATTACATTTAAAAAAATCCGTGGCCCTGTAATTTCTACCATTAATTTTATTATCAACTAAATTCCTAACCTTACTACATACTGAGTAGTTACCACAAGCCTGTGTATCCACTCTGTCAGTTGATCCAATTCTAATACCATCCCCACTCAACATTTCCTTCAAATTACTATACCTGCCATATGAAAAAGTAATATGTTTAGGATATGAGAGTGTATATAATGCCTTCAGCTTTAATTTATATGAATGTATGATTGCCTATGTCTTAAGAGATAATTCAATAAATATGTTTTTTGTTTAACAAAATACAAACACATACAAACATGTGTGTTTCCCCACCCCACAGTCACCATAATACTATAAGTGCCTTTAAGGCACTACCCTAGTGGCTAGTGTGTCCTCCCACCTCTGATCCCCATAGTGATGCAAGTGGAATTATGGCATTTAACTATAATGTTTCCCTGGTATCTAGTGAATTCCCACAGTGATAGTGGTGCCATTACAGCACTTAATTGTACTATTTCCATGGTGTCTAGTGGCTCCCCAGCCCTCAGTCCCTATGCTGCAGTTGGTACCATTAAGCACTTACATTTACAGTAATCACTGGTGTCCTGTAACTCATCTAGTGCAGATACAGATTCTTAGTTTTAGCACTTAAATTTGCTTATTCGTGCTCAACACTTTTTCAGAACTTGTAAGCACTACATAAGCTACTAATTACTATAGCACTCAACCTTCCTCATTACCTAGAGGAAAACAGTTTTTGTACTTACTTTTCTCACTTGCTCAGAGAAAAACAGCTCTTGTGTTCACTTTCCTCACTTATCTAGAGGAAAATAGTTTTTCATTCAGGCATGTCCAAGGGTCAGCTTCCAGTGTTCTCTCCTGTCTATCTGATGAATCTGGGCATCTTGAGGCAATGTAGAAATTGCCTCATGTACACAGACAAGCCTCTCCTCCTACCACCCAGCACTGCAACCTGTGAGAGATGCATTTATCTAGCCAAACTGGAGGTAAAGCTCTCTCCAACCAAGACTGAACTTGACAGTCAAGAGGAGAAGGTAAATATTTGCACCACACCAGACTCATCACATAGTCTCACTAAATCTACACCACCAAAATCCACACATAGTAACACAAAAACATTCGCGGAGGCTCTCAATAATAATCTGTCTAAGCAACAGAGACATCCAAAGCAGAAACGCTAGCAACCTCCATCCCCCAACACAACCCAAATGACACATAGCCCACAGACTCAGTGTGCCACTCAACCACAGCCAATAAGGCAAAACAACGTACCCAACACACTAGTCATAGGTGACTCAGTAGTCAGGCACACTGATGTCCCACTCGCCAGGCTAAACAAGGAGAAGGTTACTGTCAGATGCCTGCTGGGTGCCAGGATCTGCCACATAGGTTCATAGGTTTGTACTAGGCTATCGGCTCTAAGGCCTATGCAAGCCTAGCCATAACAATTCCCTGGATATTTCTTCCCACAATATTTACTTCTCTGGGCCCTTGTCTAGTAGGGCAACTGACATGATCCCCAGGGTGAATTTCCTATCTCCCATCCAATCATCAAGGTTACTTTTGAAGAAGGCCAATGAGACACTCAGCTTAACATGTATGTCAGTCTATTCCAGAGTATGGGGAGTCTCTGGGTCAGAAACCTATCCTTTCAGCATGTTTTGTACATTGTGATGATAAGGTTTAGATCCCTGGAGCGTGCGGGTCTGAGGGATTGGGATTTCATTAAGTGGAGCATGTCCAACAGCTCAGGGTATGACATAGCCTTGTATGTTAAGCAGAGATCGCCTCTGAGTAGACGATATGGCACAGAGTATAGCTGGAGTTTTCTTAGACGGTCAGCATATGGCATCTGCTTTAGGCCTGTGATTCCTTTAGTGACCCATGCACTCAGGTCACTCCACAACAAGTACAAATATGACTCTGTCATTGTCCATGTTGGTGTGAATGACCTGAGACATACCTCCCTGGACTACATGAAAAGAGACATGGAAGAGCTCTCCGATCATGTAGCCCAGGCCAGTATGACCCTAGCACTTAGTAGCATTCTGCCATCGCCCAGAATGATACCGCAGTACAAGGACAAAATGATTGACTTCAACAATTGGCTAAGCTTCTGGTGTCATTCTAAGGGGATCCACTATCTGTCTGCTTGGGATGACATGGTCGACAGACCACAATGCTTTGCCAGAGATGGCCTGCAGCTGTCACCCCTGGGATTCTGGATACTGGCTAAGGCTCTGGCCGCCCCTATAGTGCCATTTTTAGGCAAGGGGCAAATGACAAATTCACCACCATAACAGGAACAGGCAAGTAAAAACTGAGAGTAATGCAATTCAATGCTAGAAGTCTAAACCTCAAAATGCACTCACTCGAGGCACTCTTTTAAATAGAGAACATTGATATCTGAGCAGTGACTGAGACCTGGTTCAAGGCTCCAGAGAGCACCCCTGCACTACCAGGCTATAACTCATACCACACTTTTCGGCCATGTAACCTGGACCGAAACACCAAAGGCAGAGGTGTGTCCATATTCATTAAGGATATCCACACCTCCAGGCTAGTTGCTCAGCATAATGCATCTGAGGTTATCCAAGTGCAAACTTTAGGCAAAACTGCAATCCAAATTGTAATTTGCTACAGATCCCGCACCATGCCCCAGGGTTCCCACTCCTCTTTTCTTGATGTACTAGAAAATATTAGGGTTCAACCAAATACCCTAATAATGGGCGAATTCAACTACCCCACCATTATCTGGGAAAACTACTCATGTACCAACTCCTTAGCTCAACGCTTTCTGGAATTCATAAACTCCAATGCCCTCGATCAACTTATCCACACCCCCACCAGGGGCAACAATATCCTAGACCTGGTCATTACCAACATGAGTGATTGGTGTTCTACACCTGAAGTCAACTCCTCATTGGTCCAATCCGACCATAAGCTAATCACCCTTGATATCCACATCCCGCCCCACCCCCCATTAAGGAAACCATGGTAAAAAAATTCTCCAAAGCCAACTTCATGCTTCTTAAGACAGAAGTGGTGCACTTCACGACACCCATGCAGATGGACAATACATTTACAACTGCTGAATCCTACACAAATGCACTCTATAAGCACTTACACGAGTGCATGGATCATGCTATCCCAAACAGAACAAAGATGCTATCTTCCAAAAAAAAGGAAGCCAATCTGGTGGTCCCCTGCCATAAACAAACTGTACAACAGAAGGAAGAAACTGTTGCAAAAGAGAGTAAAATCCCATGAGTGGAGGAGCTCCCTGGTCAGCCTCAGTAAGAAGCTGAGATCCCTTATAAGATCCTCCAAAACTAGCTACGAAAACAAAATCGCCACTGATTCTAAGGACAACCACAAGGCATTCTATAGCTATGTCAAGAATCTCAATGGCAACACCCAGATCTGCTCTGAGTTACAGCAGAATGGCATGAAAATTACAGAACCAACTGATATTGCCAACATCCTGGCAAATAGGTTCAGTGCTAACTTTAACCCCCTCACCACATAAAGGGCCCATATCTATACAGGAAGAATGCAGAGTCCCTGTAATCACAACTATTCAGGTAAAACCTGCACTCTCTAAAGCCAAAAACACAGCATCCATAGGACCAGACAATATCCCAGGCTGCGTTTTACACAAACTTCAGAACAAACTGGCTCCCACCTAAGCACCATGTCCAATAATAGCCTCGTATCAGGCTTTGTGCCGACTGAATGGTGCACAGCAACAGTTATCCCACTCCACAAAGGGGGAGCCACCACTGATCCTGGGAACTATTGCCCTATTAGCCTGAAGAGCCTGGTCTGGAAGGCCATGGAACGTATCATCATGGAACTCATAAACAAAGACATTGGTAACCTCTAAACTCTGGATCCCACCCAGTTCAGGTTTGTGAAAGGCAGATCATGCCTCCTGAACCTGATCGACTTCTTTGAGGCAGTCACCAAAGCCATAGATGAGGGTAAGGTGGTTCACGCAGGCTATCTTGACCTCACCAAGGCTTTTGACACCATCCCCCATTCTGGAATTATAGCTAAACTCACTAAACTAGGTATAAATCCCTAAGTCACAAGATGGGTTGCCAACTGGCTCACTGACAGAATCCACACTGTAAAAGTTGCAGACTTCAAATGTGACCTCAAACCAGTGACAAGTGGAGTACCACAGGGTTCAGTCCTGGGACCTCTCCTGTTTGGTATCTACTTCTCTGAAGTACAGGCTAACACAGTAGGCCTCTGGCTAATGAAGTTCACAGATGACTGCAAAATAGGAGCCTTAGTCAAGTCCCCAAATGATGTGGAAATCCTACAGAAGGGCCTTGCTGAGACAGATGCCTGGTGTCAGAGCCATGGCCTCAAGCTCAATGCCAAAAAGTGCAGTGTCATCTCATTTGGTAAAAACTCTGTACCCATGAACTACCACATAGGCAGCAATCTACTTAACACCGAATGTGTGATAAGAGACCTTGGGACCCAGGTGGACAGTAGTCTCTCCTTTGATAGTCACATCGCCACAGTAGTCAGGAAGTCCTTCTACGTGGCACACCTCATCATAAAAGAGTTCTCATCCAGGAAAAAATAAGTCATTGTTCACCTCTACTCGACACTCATTAGACTCATTATAGAGTACAATGCCCCTTTTGGAATGTACCTCACAAGACATCTGCAGCAGCTGGAAAGGCCACAGAAGTACCTCACAAAGAGGATTACTGGCCTCAAACAAATGCCCTACACTGACCATCTCAAAAAACTTCAGATTTACTCCGTAGCATATTGCCTACTCTGAGGTGATCTCTGCCTAACATATAAAGCTATTTCAAACCCAGAGCTGTTGGACATGCTACACCTAAAGAAATCCCAATCCCTCCGAGCTGCATGCTCTAGGGACCAAAACCTTGTCAACACAATAAACAGGACATGCTGGAGTGATCGATTCCTGTCCTATAGACTTCCCATACTCTGAAACAGGCTACCCATCTATGTCAAGCAAAGTTCTTCATTAGCACTCTTCAAGAAAAATCTTGATGAGTGGATGCGAAATAGGAAATACACCCCGGGGATAACTTTTGTGTCTCTGCTTGACAGTGGCACAGGAAAATAACTTTCTTGGGTGGCGTAAGCCAGGGAACCTTGTTGGCTAGGTTTATGTAGGCCCTTGGGCTGATAGCCTAGTACCTACCTATGAACCTATGATCCTATGAACCTAGAGTTTCCCCACCCTCCTATCTCTGTACTGATGATGTCTAGTTTCCCCCATCCCTGATCTCTGTATTAATGCAGATGTCATTAAGGTACTTAAGTTGAATATATCCCTGGTGTCTAGTAGCTTTCCCCACCCTCTGATCCCATTACCATGGTCATGGTATGCAGTTGAATATGGCCTTTTGCTGTGGTGCATACAGCCATGCTGATCTACACAGATGAGTGTTTTCCTGAATTGCTTAGTGTGTAGATGCATTTCTGGAGGTGATTCTGGGAGAGACAGCACATGGCTATTTAGAATATTCTCCTGGACTGCCTCATTAGCATTCAGCACAGCTGTGGGGCCAGCCCAACACAGCTCTACAGATCTTTCGGCTAGAGTTCGGTTCAGCATTATGTTAGTGTGATTGCTTAATAGTCAAGAACCATGGCATGTACACGGAGGTGTACACATTGTGGTACCTACCTGCCCCCCCAGTTTTAATTAATGTAATGGTAAATAATGTTGATTTTTGAAGGAACGCTAAGAACTAGAGTGACAATTAAAATTCAATTCTGTGGCAATGTTTCTCTCACAAGTGTTTTGAAGTTAAGAAATAAATGTAAATAGTTAAACATTTATTTATATTTTATTCATATAACTTTTTACATGTTATTGCATTAGATCTTTGGTGAGAATGACGTCATATATTTTAAGCCATGTGGTCTGGTATAGGTTATTTATGTGTGTGAATGTGTTTTGTATTTAGGTCTGAAAAAAATCTATTGAATTTCTAAAAAGAAAGCAGGAAAGGTGTAACAAAAGGTGCTGTGTCTTGGATTGTTCAAGAATATCAGACCAGAAAATCTGTATTTAAGAGCTATTACATCATTTTTACTTTATGTTCTTTATCTCTTTAGCAAAACAGAGTATTAGAGAATGCATATATATCATTTACTCTAGGATATCTTTGCAAACATTGCCTAAAATAAACAAGATACAAATCAGTTTGCCACTGGACACAGAGAAAGATTATAGCAAGGGATTTGCAGAGGTCTCAGTCTTAGTATCAAATTTCTCAGTACAATCTTCAGAAAGACTTGCTCTGATCAGTTTCTCTTTTGAGCGCACTACATCAACAAGGAAAGAAAACGGACAGCATTGTCACATTCATTTGTTGGATGGCAGAGTAGAAAGCAAATATGTGCTATGTGCTACATATTGAAGAAACTTGCAGCAGTGGGGCAGGGGATATTAAATGCAATTTAAATAAGTTGCAGTCTCCAGACTGACTGATTGACTGACTGTCTGGAAAAGAATTACTTGACATTTCTGAAAATATAAGGTCATGCTTTGATTTAGGGCTGGAATTTTAATGCCAGTGAAAAATCCCAGAATGACAAAAATTTAACACTGTGTAGCAGTTAAACATTTAATGTAGCCATAGCTCTTATTCATTTAAAGCTTGCCTCACTGTTGCCTTTTAAAAAGTTGTCAAGGTTGAAATAAATACAAAACTTCATTGCTTCTCTATGGGAACTGCATTTCTGCTCAGTTTTAGTCTCCATTGTGCCAGTTTAAAAAATGAAAGGATCTAGTATGCCATTGTATCCGTTTTCATTTCCTCATATCTTTCCATCCTTCCACATGAGGCTGAGACATGTTAACTCCTCTGGAGTAATACATCTCTTGTTAATTCCAATTTAAGCTAGAGGTCATAGAATGCTATATAATAAATTAAACCACTTGGCCTCAGCTAAGTGCATTATAAAATACTTTAGAGCTTTTGTGCAGAGTTTAACTAATTCAAATGATTTCATGGAAAACTGGATGTCTTTACCAAGTTCATTACAGAAAAAACGTAATCCTGCTCAGTAAAATATGACAGTATGGTCATTGCTATTCTGGTAATTATTTCCTCAAATGACTTGATTTGGGATTTCTGTCCTCTTTTCCTTCAAATTAATTGGTTTGGGATTTATGTCCTCCTTTTCTCACTTTCCCACAAAGAAATCAAATAATATCTACTAAGAAAATCTAACCAAGGTTTTCATGGTAAAAATTAATTTGTAATGCATCAAAGGTATTTCCACTTCAAATGATGGTGAAACATAGGTTTGTGCATTATTTTTTTCACTTGTGCTGAGATTTGTACTCCATAAAGATGTGAAACATAGGTATGTGCATTATTTTTTCACTTGTGCTGAGATTCCAATGACAGACTCATTTTTCTTCAGGCTGAATCAGTCTAAACTAGTTCATGAACTTTTGCATAGTTTTCCACTAATTAGTTGCATTATGGGATGTGTGTAGATATGATGATCTACAGATCAAGTTGTTTCCTCCAGTAAATTTGAATCATGCAGACCAGATCTTTTGTTTCTAGGAAGTGTGGTTTTACTTCACCGGAGAGGGACATTACCTAAACAATGATGGTCTATTTTTATTTCCTAAATGGAAATTAGGTAGACATATCTGTCAGTTATATGAACCCACAACACTGGAAGTCAATTAACTACAAAAACGTTAAATTGATTTAATTGTTTGTTTATTATAACACTGTTTTGTAAAGTAATGTACTAGCTGGTCCCCGGCATCAATTATTTGTAGTCATTTAATTTCTGCTACTCTGTTTTTCCCCATCTTTCCATTTATATTCATATTCTTACATCAATATTTCATTTTTACTACTAATCCACACTACTTTTGATGGCATGGGGGGAGGCATGGTGCATATTTCTTCCTCTATTTATTTGTCCACCCTATAATGCTTACTTGCCTATGTCATTGCTCTGGTGTTAATGTGAGTTAACTATTAAAATACATAACTGCAATCATGGTATGGCAGTAGTACTTTATGCACAATTTAATTTTCTTTACAGCCATGGTAATGTCCTTTGTTCGGAGTATAAGTTCTCACTTGGCAATTCAGTTGTCAGTCATTGTCAAGAGGCAGTCCTGTAGCCTGGTAAGACAGGATTATTGGAAGTTTGAAGCACAGATCCATATGCAATGATCCATTTATACTTAATCACAGAAG
Organism: Protopterus annectens; assembly: GCF_019279795.1. NCBI lineage: Eukaryota > Metazoa > Chordata > Ceratodontiformes > Protopteridae > Protopterus > Protopterus annectens. The sequence goes on from NC_056741.1 coordinate 358,162,599, forward strand.
CTGAGCTCAAAAAGCAGAAAATCTATACCAAAGTAATAAAATCCAGCAAAGCAGCAGAAAAACACATACAGGAACATACAAGAACTATTTATTGGAATCTGGCAATAAAACATGTAAACTTTCATACCCAAAGCTTTTTCAGATATTAAAACCAGTACATAAAAATGCATTACTTAAACAGTAGTCATATGAACCTTAGTAACTAGTCATCATTCAATTTGAAGAGCATACATTCATGAACAATGCAACAGGCACATGATATAGATATCCTATCATATTATTTAGTAAGCATTAAGCACAGACAGGAAGACAAACTTAAATGCTATCAACTAAAGTGAGAAGGTTTATCACTTCAAATTCTGTTAGAATTTACTGAGGTGGTCAATTCAAATTCTATTATCATACATATGATTGTTTAAATTTTAAAATAGGTTTTATATTAAAACTGGATGTTTATCAACTTGAAGTAATCCAATTATACTCATGTATTTCCATCAAGGTGTTTAAGTGACCACCCCTTGGATTTTCTAGAACCACTTCAAGCACTCTAAACATAAACTGATGTTATGCATTAAATGACATATGATTTGTTAGGGCATTTTATAAGACCTTATACAGGATCATAGGATCATAGGAGTTTGCTAGGCTATCGACCCGGAGATCATTTTAAGCCTAGCCATTTCATCCCAATGTAATACAATAGAAATTCTAGTCAATACCCAAGATTGCATTTAGTAATGACTGCCCATGTCTAAGAGGCTTGTGAGTGCTATCTCTGGTAAGAATTTATGGTGCTCAGTCCACTCGTCCAGGTTCCTCTTGAACAGTGTCATAGAGCTACTCTTTTTCACATGAATTAATAGCCTATTCCAAAGATGTGGCAATTGCTAGGAGACAAATCTGTCCCTCACAGGCCATATTTAGGTCCCTGGAATGAGTAGCTCTAGTCCTGTTTGATGTATGGATGTGCAGCAAGTTCATTAGGTTTAGATCTGAGATATCACTGTAAGCCAGGCATAAGCCTCTCCTAAGAAGTCTATACGATACAGAGTATAGTGACAGGGACTTTAGTCGGTCTGTATAAGGCGCGTGCTGGAGTCCCTTGATATTGTATATCTAAACAATTTCTGATATTCCATCCTTTAAATGTCTGACGTCCCCACATATGATGCTGTACAGACAGCATGCTGCTAGAAATAATAGTGACATAATTATGTCAAAAGGTTTGCTTATGTATTCAGTAACATCCATTTTACAAAAAGAACAGTCATAACAAGGATGGGTTCAATTTTTTTTCTGAGACATTATCTTTAATCACCTGGGGTAAATCCTAATAACATAGCTGCATTTTCATATTTTTTACTCTTTTATGTGTAAAAACTGGTCGCTCAGTGGAAATCTTACCAACATCATTAGTATTGGTAAGAACTGGCAAGTTTCCTCTGTAATATTTTATTTTTAACTTTCCAAAGGAGGAGACTGAGGATAGAACTAAGTTTGCTGTATTAAGAAAAACTTTGTGGCTAATGAAAATAAAGTTGCATTGTCATTTTCCTGTTATTCTTCAGGTAGTATGATAATGCTTGCTTTATTTTTCCATTCAGTGTTGAGAGGCTGAAATACAATTAACAGGTGCCAGAGCTGTAGATTGACTTCTAAGTAGAAATATCTTTCTTTTCCAGACATAATGGTTTCAATCAGTCCAGAGTAAAAGGAACTGATTCTGTTTCAGCAGTTTCTATTCAAGGATGTAATTTCTACCATAGTTAATCGTTACTATCATTGTGGTGTGCGTTATCTGTTGTCTGCCTCCCCCACACATTTTTTACTATCATTATGATGTATTAAACTGACTGGACATTTGATTTTTTCTATAAATATATAAATATAAATGGCATGGTGCATCTGATGAACAGAACCAAATGTTTTAATACATGTATGTGTGTGTGTGTGTGTGTGTGTGTGTGTGTGTGTGTGTGTGTGTGTGTGTGTGTGTGTGTATATATATATATATATATATATATATATATATATATATATATATATATATATATATATAAAGAAAGCAGATATTTTCCTTATTTCTGTGGAAGATCTTATTGTAATTAAAAAGAAATAGTGGATACCTGAAATCCTGATTATAGTAAGTATCCAACATGCAACAGAAGTTTTTATCACAATAAAATGAACAACTTCTAATATTCCAATTTAACTGACATAGCAGAATGATGAAAGAGTACTTTTAGCATCTGTTAGTTACAACTTCAGCTATTGTTGGATCAGTTTATGCCATATTTAAAGAGATTTCAAAGGGTCTAAACATTCTATATTCTCTAACATCATTTCTTATAGAATGAATATCACAATCCACTGGAAAACAAATCAGACCAGAAGTTCAGCTCCCCCTATAGAACCAAACACTATCTGACCGATTTATTTATTTTTATTTTATTTATTTTACATTTGTTAATTGGAATAGTCCATCTAGGTGGAAGCCCATTTTCAGTGGAGGCCAGGGCAGAAAAGCTCTGAAAACAAAAATACATTGACAGTTACAGTGCGGATTTTACAAAGAATTTACAGAGATATTTGAAATAAATAAAAGAAACATACATCAATTATACAATGAGCACTTAACGTATATAAAAGACAGTTATTTTAGTTCTATTCTGTGAAAGATAGTTATATCATTTCTAGTCTATACATTTAAGTGTAGTAGTAGTTTGTAAGTTTTTTTTTTTTTTTTTTTTTTACAGAACAGGTGTAGACCTTTGGGTATGCATATGTGTACATTTTAACATAAAGATAGATGAAAGGAACATGAATGAACATTGTAATTGTTATCACCTTAGTCTAAGTAGCTGGTAGGTGCTGTTAGCTCTGCTGGTATAGGTTAATAGAATGGGGGGTAGATTTGTGGGTGATGAAAAATGTGGGAGTGGAGTCTTTGAGTTGTGACTGTTGTATGGAAGGAAAGAAACATGCTGTGGGGGCTGAATACTCTTAGCCTGGGCTGGTACAGGAGTAGAGCCATTTACTAGAGAGGTGGTCTTTGAGCATTTTTTAATTGGTTTAGGTTGGTAGTGTTTAGGATGTGTTGGGGAGTTGAGTTCCAAAGTCTGGTAATACAGTTGGAGTAGAGGGCGTCCTCGGCTTTGTTGTTGCTTTTGGACACTTGGAGGATTGTTTTGTGTGAGGATCAGAGTTGTTGAGTATTGGCATGTGGTTGGAGTATTTGTTTTAGGGCTGGAATTTTGTTTGGTTGGTATATTAGTTGGTGGCTGAAGAAGACTTGGGTGTAGGTTAGCTGTTGTGGGAGTTCTAGCCATTTTATTTGTTGTAGAGCAGAGCAGTGATGTGACCTGTGTGGGGAGCTTATGCCAAACTTAGCTATTTTGTTGTAGCATGATTTAAGTTTCAAAATGTTAGTTTTGTTAAGGTTGGTAAAGATGGGAGTAGAGCAGAGAAGAGTGGATAAAAGAGGCTTGACTCATGGGTTCAAATTTTTGGTTTTAGAAGTGGTGAATGAGAATGTGAGAGGTGGTGATTTGAGAAACAAGACTGACCCTGGGTTTAATAAACACCAGGTAGGAATAGCATTATTCCTACAAGGAGTGAATGCTGTCTGTGTCCACATCTCCATCTTGGCAGCACATATTAATGCATATTAATGAAGGCATGCTACTGAGATGGAGTGGTGTACACAGATACTGAATAAGTGCAGGGGGCATGTTACAGTAGTGCTCACAGATCTGTAACACACTCCCTGCACTGACAAAATGCCGTACTTTTTACAATAGAAAACAGTGTCCATGGACACTGAAATGATGAATGTAAAGTGAATGTAATGCATGGGGTGTGTGACAAGTACTGTAACACAGCCCCTGCATTGTGAAAGTGCCATATGGCACTTTACAATAAAGAAATGGTCCTTGGACACGTAAATCATGAATGGGAAGTGAATGTCCTGTAGGAGGTGTGTTACAGATACTGTAACACACCCCCTGCATTGTGAAAGTGCCATATGGCACTTTACAATAAAGAAAGTGTCCTTGGACACTTAAATCATGAATGGGAAGTGTATGTCATGTAGGGGGTGTGTTACAGATGCTGTAACACACCCACTGCATTGTGAAAGTGACGTACGGCACTTTACAATAAAGATAGTGTCCTTGGACACTTTTTACTGTTCAACCTCTTAGACCAAGAAATCTAGACAAAGGCATTATTAAGAGTGGGACAAAAGCCCAAAAATAGGGACCATTTTTAAATAATTCTCTTACAAACATAGAAAGTTAATAGAATGACTGGTTTTGAATTAGCATGGATGTTCTGAAGAGTATGATGTCTGAAACTCAAATGTCTGTCATTAGTTTCTAACTTCAGTCTTTAATGGTTTGACACTGATTTGCCAGAAAAACACAAGTTCATGACAATGGACCAAAAATATGAGACAGAAATCTGGACATCATACAAAAATCTGTACAGTTGAGAGGATTACATGAGGAATGTGAAATAACGTTATTTAGGGGGGTGTTACAGTATCTGTAACATGCACCCTGCATTGTAACAGTGCTGTATGCCACTAAAACAGGAAAGAAAGTGTCCTTGGACACTTATTAATTAATGTGAAGTCTAATAGTTTAAATTTAAATTATTATTGTTTTTATTTCTCTTTCTTTAAAGTTTAAGTATAGCTGAGAAGGTTTGAGTGGGGTGGCACTTTGCTCAGCAGTGCTTAAACATAGCAAGTAGCTATATAGAAATGCATAGCTGAAATTCTCACAGCTGAGTGGTTAGAGTCATGCCTTCATGTGCAGTAGGTGCATGGTTTGAATACCATGACAGGCCATTCAGCTTTTACATGCAAACACATTACTATATTATTTTTATTTTATTTAACGATGTAGTAATTAATATTTGTTAACCAGAGTAGTGTAGCTGGTTCAAAATCCCAGTGTCAGTGAAGATATGAGGAGAAAACCCCTATTTAAACACAAGTTATCCATATAGTACAGTCACACCCCAAGGTAATGTAATGAAAGTGCACAGGGGGAGGTTATGTAAAGTAAAATATATACATTTAATAATAATGTATCAATAATGAGTAATTAATATTCAATTCTGACTTTTTTTTTTGTGAAAACATTTGTTTACCCTTAGCTCAGTTTTACTAAGCACTGCTAAGCCAAGCTAAGCTATGCTTAAACAGGATCTGTCTGAGCAATACTTAGCAGTGCTCATCTCTGCTTAGCTGGTTTGACCATTGCTAAGAAGTCCCATACTAAGCAGTATTCTGCTCAGCTAAGTTGATTTCCACACTGCTGAGCTTTGCACAACATTTTTAAAAATGGTCCAATGATGGCAAAGGGTGGGAATATGGCCTTATTTAAACCGCACAGGCGGGAATACAGGCATAACCTTTTAGAGTTTGATCCCTGTAGTAACTATGGCAGGTGCAGAAGAGGGAATGGGCTTTCAGGTGCAGTGCTGGGGGCATCCTTGAGTCCAGGGTCATGGCTGGACTCCTCATGAAGAACCATGACAAAAGACTCTGCAGGGCCTGTACCAGGGCTCAGAATACAAGTCTGAGGTCTGGGACCATCTGACACGTGAGCTCACCAGTGCCACTGGCATTCCCATGAACTGGTGAGCAGGTCCGTCATCATTATGATGACCTGAGATAGAGTAAGGGGGCACTCTCGGCCCAATGGATCCAAGATGCTCGGGCACAGAATGCCCTAGAAGTTTGTAAGTATATCTAGTGGTGATTTATCAAATTACAGTATGAGTAACTAATAGATAAGTATGCACAATGGTGTGTTCCCCCCCCCCCATAGCTGCAGAGTAGAGAGCTTGTAACATGAAGGCCCATGCAGGATGACTAGTGAGGCTGTGCTGACAATGTTGTGAGTATAGATATAACTTTGAATATATATATATATATATATATATATATATATATATATATATATATATATATATATATATAGTCCAATAAATAAGAAAGTGTAATTGTCTACTGCAATTAGGTATAGTGTGTTCTGAGTGTACCAAATAAATGTGCTGTTAGACCAACATTGATATAAGTGACTAATGCCGGGTACTGTGTAATACAGATGAAGGCAGCAAGCAAGCTACTATTGATGAAAGGAAGCCAATATTGCAGTAATACTGTGTAGGAATGAATCTGTTAATGAAGTATACTGTGTTTGCTACTGTGAAAGCAATAACTGATATACATTCATCATCTACAGGATATGCAGTACAACTGAATTTAGAAGTTAGAATGTAATAAACCACTGTGCCATGTCATCCAAAATAAAGTTATTACCACAAACTGTTGTGTTTAATCTGTTCTGCTGTTGAAGAAATCCAAGTGTACATGTGCTACACAGCAAATATGGCTATGACAGCATGAAGTCACTGTGGTTTGTCTGCTAGGCATATGTCATGCCAAACTGTAGATGTGGAGCTGTAAAACAAGATACAATGAAAATTAATATATATGTTCTGCACTAAGATCTGAACCTTTAATAGTAATGTGTAAAGTATTATAGGGTATTTCCTGCAACAGTGTCTTATGTTAACCTTTGCATTTCAGCTACATGTATTTCTGAATGTAGGTATGCTGATGCAGGCATGTATGAGACTCTAATAGGTGGAGACTGCAAATATGTGATGTGCAAATGTATATTGGTTGGGTATGCAAACCAGCAGCCTGCTATGGTCTGTACAGATCACACATAATCACATCCACTAGGGGTTAAATGTGTACACATGCATGCAAAGTATTAATACACAGTTCACTAACTATCTATCACACATGACACTGTGACACTCCACTTATATTACAAGGTCAGAATGCGTGACCAAGTGAGTTGTAGGCAGAAATCAGTCAAGCAGCAGATAGCACTGCCCCAGTAGCTCAGTGTGATAAGAAATACATATATCTCTTGTTAATTTTGGCACACACAGACCACGGTTTGGATCCAGGGACTGGTAAGAAGATGTGTTCATAGTGACACACAAGTAATCCTGAGTATTTCTAGAAATTGTCAGGTAGTGTTAACAGATATTTTCTCTACAGGGCTCACAGTAAACAAATGTTTGTATTAGCTGTATGAAGGGTATACAAATAAACTTTGTACAAATGTTCCAGTGCCCAGCCCCATGCCTACAAATGACAGCAAGATAGATATATACACTATGCACTCTTCCCGATAAATGTCTCTCAAGTGTCATGCTGTCACAGCTACAGATAACTGTTGCTAATAACCTTGTGCACAGATATAAATCCAGTATAGGTATGCCATTAGCATACCCATACAACATCAGTACAGGGTACACCTTGTTAGTCATATATGTAACCTTGACATGTACGAGTCCCCCCTACTCATGTACCTACAGTTATCACAGCTTGCTCCATAGCATTCCAGGTCGACAGATTAACAGGTATGTACATGCTACAGTAGCTGTAGTCCTCAGGTAGATGTAAAGTGAGGGCAGACCTGTAGAGTATTGAGCAGTACTTTGTGAAAAATATAAGCCTATACAGTTGGTAATGGACTGTTTTTTTTCTCTCTCCCCACCCCCTATCTGTTCAATAATTATTTACATACTACGGGTATGTTGTTCTCAAAACCTAATGTTGGGACATTTGTTCTATTATTGTTCATATATTTAAATGGTTCAGTACTAACATACCTTGTTGAAATTCCATGGTTGGTGGCCTGTCGCCATAAATGTTACTGGCATGCCTTTACAATAATGACTTTTATTCCATTTATGCGTGTTCTGTTTGCCATGCACTTTTGCCAATTCAGTTGTTCTGGGTTAATTGGAACACCCATGTATGCTGTTATAACTAATGTTAAAATGTTTTGTTCATGACTAACCAATGCACCTTGAAAAACCTTAACACCATAGCATGTTTGGGTAGGCAGATATCAGCAGATCTGCTGTCCCGTCTCATCTGGCTGCAGCACTGGGTCCCAGCACATCTGGGACCCGACCTCGACCTGCCTTCTCTGCTAGTCCTGCACCACGCTCGGGTGGAACCATGTCAAGGGATGGGGCCCATCCCCCTGGGCGTGGGTGTGGAGTGGACCCTGTCACCCGACACCAGTTTAGAGGTATGGTGCACAGGGTCATCCAGAGGGACTTGGATGTATGCCTGTGCCAGATTGAGGGCAGACTGGCACACCTTGAGGGGCAGGCTGAGCTCATCATCCAGTCTCCAGCACAGCCACCTTTGGGGCCGTGAAGGAGCTGTGGTGACTGCCTATGGTTGGGGACCTCAGTCCCACTGTTTCCATCTGGGGGCATGTGGCCCTCCAATTCCCAACCCCCCCATCCAAGGTGTTTACCCCCTCATGTGTCATACACTGCCCCTGTCTGCTGTCATGTCTGTCTTGTCTGTCTGCAAAAGCAACCTCTCCTAGCCAATTTACATCCAGTAAACCCTTCCCCAATATCCCACTCTCACCTTAAAAAAAAGGCATCTGCCCCACAAAAAAAAATCTTGTCCCATACATAGCTCTCTATTTTTCCCCCATGTACAGACATTAATCAATTTACACTTGAATCGCCCAACAAATGCATGTCACCCACACCCCTCTCTGCAGAGTGTGAGGCTGTAAATTCCAAATTGTCCACATCATTCACAGCTCTTGCTGCCTAAGAAATGGAGAGCTATGGTCCTTTCCTACACCTGTCTTGTACATCTCTAGCTGCCTTTCATAATATTTTTACCCCTGCTTGCCCCCATTTCACCATTTTCCTATCACCCCTTTTCTCTTTTCTTTTTTGAAATTAGCACAGGTTTAAGCAGGAATAAGTGCTGCTAAGCAAAGCATCTCTTGGCATTGCTTAGCATCGCACAAACCACACAAACCTGCTTAAAACTGCTTAACTCACTCTATCTCATTCAGTCACTGTTCTTCCCAGCAAAAAAGTAACCAGCTCTGTCAAGTCACGAACCCAGGGCCCTGTGCACTAGAGTCACAGTAATGTACCACTACAGCAAATCTGCTTGGGACGTATTAATGCTTTTGTAAATATATCATGCATTACAGTCATTTAACATTAGGGAAAACAGGTCTTGACTGCCAGGTCTTGAACACCAAACCTTATGCAATAGAATCAGAGCAACACACTACTACACCAAATCAGCTGTGGGAATTAGTAATGCGTTTGTAAATATATCATGCATTACAGTCATATAACATTAGGGGTAAAAAAACAAAAAACAAAGCTACAATGTTTTGAACACAGGACCTTCTGAACCAGAGTCACAGCAACATAACACAATACCAAATTAACTCGGGGGAATTACTCATGCATTTGTAAATATATCATGCACTAAGCGGATGTAACTTTAGGGGAAAAAAAGGACATTAGTGACAAATTTTGAACCCAGACCCATTTGAACTACAGTCAGAGCAGGAAAACAGTAAGCCAACAGACCTGTGAAGTACAACAGCTGTTTTTACAAACATATCTTGATTGCCAGTCACACATTACTCCTATATATACTGGCCCAAATCACAGTGTACTTGGGCCTCTGATGCAGACACACAACCAATACACATACAAATAAATACAGCTGGATGTACAGGAGGCCTACAATATCTGGTAGAGCTGACAACTGTAAAAAACACGAATCCACCATCAGAAGACAGGCTTTAAATCAGCAAAGTTTTTGGTTAGCAACCTTTCTCAATGCTAAAACAGTACATATCATATTACAATACATTTAAATAAGAATCAAAAAGTAACGTGACCACAGACAACAAATCACACTATACAATTAATTAAAACTTTTTCTAAAACGTCCATAAAGGTGTATGTTACAAATTTTGCTGTTGTATTCTAACAAGCACAGGGCCTGCGGTGGTGGTGCTGTGGTAGCATTGTCCCCTCAAAGTAAGATGTTGTCCTGTTCGATTCTCAGTTAGAGCATCTTCTGGTTGGAGACATGCATGAATGGGTGTACCTTCATTGAAGGTTGTGCGTCAGGGCCGGCAACTCGGCACGTAAAAATCTACTGCTAATCATTAGCGGACCGGAGTTCCGCTGTGGTGACCCCTAACCGGGAAAAGCCGAAAGACACAACAACATTCTAACAAGCACAGGCTTGATACAAACCACATTGTTTATATCAGGTTCTAAATCTGCATGCAGCTTGATGACTGAATTATCAGGCTGCATGTAGATTTAGAACCTGGTAAAAACAATGTGGTTAATATCAAGCCTGTGCTTGTTAGAATACAACAGCAACATTTGTAACATACACCTTTAAGGACGTTTTAGAAAAAGTTTTAATTAATGGCATAGTGTGATTTGTTGGCTGTGGTCACATGTTACCTTCTGATTCTTATTTAAACGTATTGTAATATGATATGTACTGTTTTAGCACTGAGAAAGGTTGCTTAACTGAAAGCTTTGCTGTATTAAAGTCTGTCTTCTGATGGTGGATTTGTGTTTTTTATAGTACTTCTTCTCTCCAGTTCTCAGTGTACCAGTTGGTTGGCTCTAATTAAGACCTGACAACTGCACAGACTGTTGCTGAATATCCACAGTTGTGCCCCTATACATGACATGGTCCTCATAAAACCCACTCTGTGTGCACACATACTGCTAAGGCAATGCAGATTGGGGTTGCAAAAGCATGACAGACAGCTCAGTGTCACATGTCATACCCAACAGAACATACATGTCCATGCTAATCCTGTGTTACACACTGTATGCATGCACATATGTCTTAGAAATACACCTGCCATAAGAATGACTTGGTAGCTCCATCTGTTACAGTTCTACCATCTGTCACATCTAGAAACCCACATTCCTGGCCCATATCCTAGTGTGTGGCATGATAACTACATGCATGTCAATACAACATAGGAATAATGGAGCCCTGCAATGTCCAGCAAAACTGGTTGCTCCTACCACAGTCACTGCCACCCACAGTAGCACATTAAAGCCCTGCAGGGTGGGACCCTTTTCACAGTTCTGAATATGTGTACTAAATGTTGACTAACACTCTCTGGATGGCACTATTACATAACATATGCACCACAGGCACATGCCTCACCTGGGCAGTTGTGGGTACCCTCAACCAGGGCATGCTGTAACACAACAGTTGACACTGCACCCTCACTGTCAGTAACAGCTTGGTCTCCCCCAATGTCTTCACAACCCCTAGTCTGACTCCTGGCCAGAATGCAGCAGCTGTGGTCTGCTACACATGCGGCAGTATGTCCAACTACCTGCTAGAGACCTAACATTGCTCCCAAACACCTAGAGCAGGGCATCCACACAACAGCCAAACATAAAGGGTTGGGGTATGTTGAGGTTTTAAGGGACATGTCTCAGTCTGCCCCCTACAAACATACCCAGCTGATAGACCAGCATCAATTGTAGCAGCATGCACAGTCAGATAGAAAAGGATCTATGACACTCACATCTGCCTGTCTCCTTACTCACTCCAACACACATTTACACAGTACACTGGTACAGAATCTGAAAGTCTGTTAACAATGGCCAGACATGCATACGTCTCAACTGTTCAGATTTCCACAGAATGTCCAGGATTTTGCCTCATATTTTTGGCCTGTTTCTCATAACCCTTGTGGTTTTCTGCCAAATCACTGGGATGATATGAGGAATTAAGTCACTAAATGATGATATACATTTGAGTTTCAAACTTCAAATCCCCAGAAAATGTATATCAAAGCAAACCCTGTTACTCAAGCAAATTTCTAAGTTTATAAGAGCAATATTTAAAATCTGTGCCTATTTATGACCCTTTGCTCCCCCCCCATTTTCTCATGCTTTGTCCAGATTTCGTGTACTAAGAGGTTGAGAGGTATGCAGACATAGCATGCAAAACTGTGGACATAACACATCAATCCAAACAGTAGACAGTATTTCTAGCTACCCTCTGTGATGCTGTAGCTCCCACACCTCGATAATGTCCTTCTGACAGGCCAGGAAAAGGAACAAGGCCCACGTGAAGTCCTTAATTATAGCACTGTGTTGTCATGCCATTGGCTAATGGAAAGGCAACACAGCTGTTCTGGATGCAATTAGCAAGTGGGAGACACAGATTGGTGCACAGTTCATCACCTGTTCATGACCACTACTTACAAAAGGCAAACTGCTGCCTATGCTAAACAGGTCTGACACTTTCTTCATGAAGACAGACTGCAATTCTTTAAAACGCTATTTGTGGATTTCTTCTGATAAAGGAGTACAGCACTATACCATGTATGTCATACAATTAAGCATGTAATGGAATGAAGATGGGGGGATGCAGTCATGGGAAATATAATTTTAAAGAGTAGGTCTCAACAACACTTCCTGGACTGACATGTTGCTGTTAGTCTGCTGTCCAGCACCTATGGCCATCCCTGATGGCTCTGTCTGCAGTGACATTTATCACAGCTCTAGCCCCTGAGTCACCCCAGCAAGGGTTAACTCACATATGACTACTACTGGATTGTCTGTTGTACAATACCGACTGTGCCACTGCCAGCCCAGTTAACTGGGATGTTGTAAATAATCATGTCATTTGTAAATATTAATATGATACTTATGCTTGTCTTACAAATGTAACAGACCTATATATGTTATGTGGATATTAAACAACTGGTGCAGAAGTGTGTGTTGATCTGTATGTTATGTACTGAGCTCATGCCTCTCAACTGTCCAGACTTTTGCAGCCTGACCACGTTTGCCTCATATATTTAATCATTTACTCATACATTTGTGTTTTGTCTGGCAAATCCCTGGCAAATCATTAAAGACTGGTCATAAAATAATAGCATAAATTTGATTGCCAGATGTCATATCCTTCAGAAAATTCATGCAAATCCAAAACCTGGTATTCCATCAACTAAGTGTGCAAAAGCAACATTTATAAAGTGTCACTATTTTTTGGCATTTGCCTCCCCCCTATTTCTGCCTTTGTCCAGATGTCTTGCTCTAAGAGGTTGAGAGGTATGACTGAGCTTCAGGAGTGTAGCCACAGTGTACTGTACTGGCAAAGAACAGAAATATATATAAAGTATTACCTGTGCAAATGTATGTATTAGTAGTAGAAGCTGGAAGCCTCAAACATACAGACATAAGTTATCTCAGTTTCAGTGCAGTAAGCAGACATAAATGTCTACAGCTAGAGGTTTTTGTATTATCTTGATACATAAATAATTACTAGGTTGAAAATGTAAAGGTGTTTAACTATGTTATGACTCCCAGTTCTACACAAACAGACAGATATGTACTTCTGATGCAGAGATATTAAAATGTATGTTAGTTGCTGGTAACCTGGGAAGTGAAGGCAGGTGACAAACACTGATGTAATCTGAGCTAACCCAGCATTAATGTTGATCATTATTTTCAGACCTGTCTCAGAGAAAGACCTTTAAATGTTCTATGTGTATTTATATCTGACAACATCCACTCATCTGCATTTGCCTTACTAATAGTAAGGAACTTGAGAAATATCAAATTGTTTACATATAGATGGGAATATAGTATATCTGTCTGATGTTTGTGTGGTGTGCATTGCTCTGAGTATCAGTCATCTCTGCATTTAATGTTGATTTGAAGCCTTTTAGTTAAGGTTTGATCACCTCTATTTTGTAACATATTCTAGCAGTATATTTGTTTTGTTTTAGTGTTCTGATCTGTTGGAGTTTTAAGAGTTCCCCCTCCCACTTGCCCAGTTCTTGTTGTGTTCTTAAATTTGGTGGATTTTGAGTTGCCCACCCCTACTATAAATCTCATTTTGGACACTCCTCCCAGTCCCATCCCATTAGCTCATTCTACTGAGTAGAGAGAGATCATTTGGAAAGGTGCACCCCCTTGGTTTCCAAGACTTAAATTATCGTGTTTCATCCCTTCCCACTTAACCTAAAAGAATATAATTTTACTGTATTTGTGTTTCTTCCTACTTTATTTCTTTATTTTGCTTTTGCTGCCTGTTCTTAAAAGTACTCAATTGCACTTATTCTGCTGCATTTATAACTGCTTGTTAGTAGCCTGAGTAAACTGTGACTGTTATTCTAAGCCTTTTGGTTTAAGCAGTTGGACTTCAGGCCAGTTGTTTTACAATAAGAAGGTTTGTGGTCTGCACTCTTGTGGCAGAAGAGGTAGCTTACATCCTTCTAAGTTGGGCTTTGCTGGTTGAAGGCTTAGTGTCTGTTATTCTAAAAGTGTCTTAGTTCTGGTTTAAGTACTTGGGCTTCAGGCCAGTTATTTTACATTAAGAAGGTTTGTGGTCTGCACTCTTGTGGGAGGAGAGGGTAGATTCTGCCCTTTTGAGCTGGGAATTGCTGGTTAAAGGCTTATTGTGCCTGCTTATTTGAACTGTTTCTCTCTGAAATGTGCAGGTGCATCTTGTTTGCTGTAGCATAGACAAGATCCAAACCTCCTGAATCTAGCTTTGTTTGTATAACTTTAGCACTATTCCTTGTCATATTTTTAGAGAGGGTTCCATTGCACCCTAGTGGCAGGAGTGTGCAGTTAGAACTTGCCTTATTGAAAACTGCTGGAACAGGGCTCAGTTTATAGCTTTTTTATTGGTTAATTGGTTAATTTGTTTAAATCAGTTTGCTCTTATTTGCTACCATTATATTTAAGTGTGTATCTGTGGGAGGATGACATAATGGTTAAGGTGCTTACCTTAGAGACACAAGGTGCACGGTTTGATTCTCACATGGGGTAACTGGCTAGGTTTCAAATGGCCCAAAACAGCAGTTAGCTTAGTACTAATCTATGAGCCTATGTTCTCCTGTGTTAAATTGACCTAAACAGAGTTTAAATATCTTTAGCATAGTCTGGTCACATGTTTTGCTGTATTCAAATCTGTTTATGTGATTCTTGTGTTCCTGCTGCACAATTTTGTATTGGCCAGGCCCTGCCTGCACTTATTGGGTGTAAGTGAACTGGTTGGAACTGGTCTGGCATCGGGTGTTGAGCTAAGAGCTCAGGGACAAGGGTTGGTTAATCAGTTGCAGTCTTTGTATTTTAACTTTGTTTTTTTTTTTTTTTTGGTATTTAAACCCAGCATTTGTGCGGGTTTGTGCTTGTTTGCCCATTGCACACCACTGCTATGCTATTTTAACCCTTTGCGAGCTATCTCAGTTGCATTTTTTCCCATACCAGCACTCCTGTGTGAGGGAGGCCCTCACCTGCAGCTACTGTATTGATTTTATCCAGCCATACTCGCACCTATATGTACTATCCTCAGACAGTACCCACTCTACTATCCTTGACCTCTTTTCCACAGATTCTAATAAACATGAAAAGACAATTTGAGACAGTGTAGCAACTGCCTTATGTGCACAAACAACCCTCTACTACTGCCACCAAAGAACACAATATGTTAGAGATGCAATCACATTAAGAACCTTGGATCCTTGATATCTCACTCAAAAGCTAGTACATGATTGACAGACCATGATGCTTTGCCACAGATGGCCTTCATCTGTCTTCCCTGGCCTTTAGGTTTCTCGCAAAGGCTCTTGCCTCCCCCATAGTGCCTTTTTTAGGCAACATCATGAGCACAATACTATCAACATGAACATTTCATATAAATGAAATTTAAAGGTCATGCTGCTAAATGATAGGAGTGTTAGCAAGAAACTTCACTCATTGCAAGCATTCCTTGCCCTGGAGGATGCTGACATTTGTGCAGTCACTGGAACTTGGTTCAAAGCTGTGGAGAGCACCCCAACCTTACCAGGTTACTCATCCTTCCATACTTTCAGACCCCAAATGGAGGGCTACAAAGCCAAAGGAGGTGGAGTTTCAATATTTATCAAAGACATACACACCTCCAGGCTGGACAAATGGTATGAAGCACAGGAAACACTGCAAGTGCAGTTAATTGTTGACAAAACACATATTCAAATCATAGCTAGCTACAGACCCCCAACCATGACTCAGGACACCCACTCCACCTATTTGAACTTAGTTCAATTCATCAAGATTCAACCCTCTACCCTGATCCTGGGTGACTTTAACTACCCAACCATAGAGTGCAAGACCTATTGTAGCCCAAACCTAAAAGTCCAGAGATTCCACGACTTTGTTAATGGTAATGCATTGGATCAGCTGGTCGACACCTCTACAAGAGGTGAAAATATCCTGTACCTGGTTGTAACCAAAATAAGTAGCCATTCTAGCACTCCTACAGTGTCATCCTCCTTGGTAAGATCCAAACATAAAGCAATCACTTTTAAAGTCACCATCTCCCCTGACTGCTCCCCCCCCCCGTCAGGGTCAAATGATAAAACATTTCCAAAGCTGACTACAATTTCCACACAGCAGCTATAAGCAGTTTTACAGCCACTGTCCCTTCAGTTGGAACTAGTGCTAATGTCCAAGCCTACACCAGGAAAATATATGAGCACCTACATAGCTGTATGGACTCAGCAATACCTGGCAGGACCAAATCATCTTCCTCAGGGAAGAGTAAACCTGTCTGGTGGACAGCAGCAATAAACAAACTCTATAACTGAAGGAGAAAATTATTGTCCAGGGCCAAGAAGGAGCAGGTGTCAAGTTTTAAGCAATCTCTCCTTTGTCTGAACAAGCAAATAAGGTCACTGGTGAAATCCTCTAAAGCTAACTTTGAGTCCAAATTGCCCACATCCGCCAAGGACAATCACAAGGCCTTCTTCACATATGTCTGCAATCTGAAAGGCAACACCCAAATCTGCTGTAAACTGGTGGTCAATAAAATCACATGCACAAACAACATAGATACAGCCAACCTGCTGGCAGACAGGTTAAATGAAAACTTCACCCCCATGTCCACCCATCAGTGCACCAGGATATCTCCAGCACCTGCCCACCTCCCCTCATCACCATGGAGCAGGTCCTTAATGCCCTCTCAAGGGCAAAAAAATAAAGTCTCCATGGGACCCGACAACATCCCTACCTGTATCCTACATGAAGTCAGGCATAAGCTCTCAGCTCCATTAGACACCCTATTCAAACACAGCCTGAGCACCTGCTTTATCCCAGCTGCATGGAGGACAGCCACTGTCATCCCTCCGCACAAAGGTGGAGCGTCCACTGACCCAGGCAATTATAGGCCCATCAGCCTAACTAGCCTAATCTACAAGGCCATGGAATCATTATCATGGACCTTATAAACAATGGCATTTGCAGCCTCCAAACGCTTGACCCCACGCAGTTTGATATTGTCAAAGGGAGATTACTGCCATTAAACTTGGTCAACTTCTTCAAAACAGTCACCAAAGCCATGGACGAGGGGGAAATGGTGCACAGTGCCTACCTTGACCTAGCCAAAGCCTTTGACACTATTCCCACACATGGGCATAATACATAAACCCTGACAGCTAGGTATCAGCTCGTATGTTACCAGATAGGTAGCTAACTGGCTCACTGATAGAACCCATTCAGTCAAAGTAGGGGAAGTCACCTATAGTAGTAAATTCAAACAAAAAAGTGCATGGAAATAACTATGTTTCCACACCACGGCTGTTGTGTGCCTGATCACATCAATCCTGCTGCCAGTGCTCCATTTGCAGGAAGAAAATATTTTATGTATTTTGGTTTTCCCCAAAGCTTTGCTCCATTATGCTTATGCAGGAAGGTCCACCGTAAGAAGAGATTTAAAGGCTGTGCTCCATTTGCAGGAAGGTTCCATTTATGCTGTGTGTGCTCTGTTTGCAAAGATTTAGATTTTAAGGGTGTGGTTCCATTCATGCTGGGTGTTCTCCATTTGCAGATTAAGTGCATCTCATTTTGTTCCTTTGTCTCTGATTATTATTATTTGGAGGGATACATTTTCCTTCAGAAATGTACGGATGTTCAATCATTCTTAGTGATTTCATTACTCAGTGATTTGGCAGAAAACTACAAATGTTATGAGGAACAGACCAAAAATATGACACAAGAATGTGGACAGTTGAGAGGTATGGCTATCAACCATTACTTGTAAAGTTATCGTAAATACAATGATATATTTTTTTCTTCACTGAATATATTTGAAAGACTAGCGGAGTGCTTGAAAACATATTGGCATTTTATATAGCACTGATCCTTTCCGGAAATATTGGTGATATAAAACCAAACATTTTTGAAACTGCACTATAGTGTTTAAGGGACATTTTGCGAAACCTGTCAGAGTTAGGGAAAAAAGTATTAAAAAGGAATGTTGATGCTGATTATAACTTGCGAGGAAAGTGCAAAGAAGAGCAGCAGTACTGAAACACAGACGGCAGGGTTTATTTAACCTAAGCTGAGTTGTATATACAGTATTAAAAAAGCAGAATGGTCTTGCCACATTAATTTGTATTTAAATGACCCTGTTCATAGCAGTAAATATTAACAGTTTATGGATCACTATGGTGACTGAAGGGCCTTTGTACTTTCTCACCATTTTAAATGATGGGCTTTAGGAACTTGGCTTATTTACTTTGTCAAAGCTGTATTTCTTATCTTTTTCAAGAATTGTAACATTCGTGACTTTCTACATGTCCCACTCTTTTCCTCACCTCTACATGGATATCCGAGGTTTAAGGTTTGGAGGTTGTCCTTGGGTGCTTCTGCCTCTTCAAACAGCCCCCTTGAGGCAGATAGATATATATGAGATGTGAAGTAAAGCTTAGCAGGACTGACTGCCACGTCCCCTAAAATAAGCCCTTCACATTCATGCAAAGGCAGACCCTGTTGGAGGAAGGGGTAGGGTGGGGGCTCCTGATGCTTTGCACTTTGTCACAAGGAGGGAGAAGGCAAAGAATGAAACTTTCAAAATATTGCTTCAACTGACTTACAAAGTATAGATTTAAATTCATCTGAATTAGGATTCTTTTCTATAGCAGCAATAGGCCTGTATGAAGTGTCCCTATTAATGATTATCTTGTATTTGTTCATTCATAAAAATGTGTAGGAGGGACAGAGCAAAACTTTGAGCCAGAATGAGGGACCTAGCTGAAATTTGGGCATTTGTGAAAAATTCATGCTGTATTGGTCCTGCATACCTTTCAATGACAATTTTAGATTTTAAGGCTGTGCTCCATTTGCAGAGATTTAGTGTGTGTAGGAAGGTTCCGTTTATGCTATGTGTGTTCCATTTGCAGAGACTTAGATGTTAAGGCTGTGTTTCATTTGTAGAGATTTAGATGTTAAGGCTGTGCTCTATTTGTAGAGATTTAGTGTGTGTAGGAAGGTTCTGTTTATGCTGTGGGTGCTCCATTTGCAGATATTTAGATGTTAAGGCTGTGTTCTATTTGTAGAGATTTAGATGTTAAGGCTGTTTTCCATTTACAGAGATTTAGATTTTAAGGGTGTGTGAAATGCCCCAGTTATTTATGACTGGTGGTGAGAATGACTTAGGATCAAACTCTGCACCTTAGGTACAGGAGCCTGCATTTTTGACCCATTTCACCACTTGTGATCCAAGGAGTTTGGTCTGTTCCTTTTAAAATTTGTGGTTTTCTGGAAAATCAGTGAGAATGGAATTCATTAAGTAATGATAGCCCTTTAAGTTTCAGCCTTCCTATCTTTTTTTGGTAACATAAAACACTATTTTAGCAACATTCTAAGATTATACAAGCAATATTTACAATGTGTCCCTGGTTTTGGCCCTTTGCTCCCCCCAATAAATTTTGGCTTTTTCCAGATTTCTTCTGCTGTGAAATTGATAGCTTTAGATATGTCAAGTGGATGGTGCAGTGGTAGTGTTGTCACCTCATAACAAGAGACTTCTGGTTTGATTCTTGGCTAGGGTGCCTTCTGTATGTCCTCCCTGTGTTTGTGTGGATTCCTCCCATATTACAAAGACATGCATCTGGAACATTTTTCCCTGGGCCTCTGCTGAAAATTGGCTTTGTTCCAAGTTGTACTTTCCAGGTAAACAAATGTTAAATAAATAAAAAAAAATTCTGAGAGCTTCAGGGGAAGAGAAGTTTAGTGCTGCTTATTCCAAGTCTGTTTGCATTGTTAGTAGCACAACAGGTAGTAGCCTGAGTTTTAATGCAGAAGGCTGTGGGTTTTCCTCCCACAGTATGCAGACGGATCTCTGATACTGTACTATGTTGTACTTTAAAGGGAGTGGATGTTTCAGTCCTATGAATGTCCTCCTTAGGAGGAATTACCTAGTAATTATGAACCTGTTATCAGTTTGCCATCCCTTCCCTATTGCAATATTACTAGCTTATCATTTTTTAATGTAACATAGGTAATTTGTTCTTCAAGGGCAACAGCCACTTTATTTGTAGATGAAACAGTGAAATATAAAGTTGTTCCCTAGCAGCAACCTCCTCATTAGTTAGAGATCCCTTTAATGTGGAATTATTTAGATGACAGATATTTTGCATATTTACTGATATTGGTAGATTGTAATGACAGAGGTTTGAGTGGCCTTTTATGGTTGAAATTTTATGAAATTAGTAGTTATTGTCATTGGTTCATACATTTTGTTTCATTGCTTACTAAAAGACTGTTCAAAACTTTAATAGACAATCTAACAACTAGTGCTGTATTATACAAGGAATATAATTTAATGCAATCAGGAAGATGAATCAAAGAATGCATACATGTATGCATGACCCTAAAAATGTGTTTGAAAACAGCCCAGAGGAAAGTGTGAAAGGCTCAAAATCATGGGCAAATTTTAAGCTTTACTCTTGCTACCAAAGCAATGGATGAAGTTAAAACAGTTCACACTACATTACCTTGACCTGGCCAAGCCTTTTGACACAATCCCCTACTCGGGTGTAGTACAAAAGATGAATAATGTAGGAGCAAACACTTAAATCACTAGCTGGATTGCCAACTTGCTCACAGGATGCAGGAGATCAAAACGGGAAGAGACCAGTCACCAATGGAGTCCCCAGGGGTTTTATGCTGAGACTTTTTCTGTTTGTCATATACATCTCAAAAGTAAAAGAAAATATCAAAGGGCTTTGGCCGGCTACGTTTCAGATGACCGCAAGGTAGGAGCAGTTATTGAATCCCCAAATGACCATCATGCAGGAAGGCTTGTCCCAAATAATAACTGGTGTCAAAATCATGACAATGCCGTCTGAGAACTGACTCAATTGTTTGGCATTTGGGAACTTGTGTCTACAGTGACTTAACTTTTGACCAACAAGTGCCCAAAGTCATAAGAAAGCCTTTCTATATTGCACAGCTTATAAACAAATTGATTGTGACTAGATCTAAAGATGTTGTTGTCCCCCTTTACAAAGCTCTCATTAGGTCAGTCATTTTGTATAATGCCCACTTTGGCATGGATCTGTCCAGCCTCGTGCAACAATTGGAATACCTTCAGAGATACCTTACTAAAAGGATACAAGTCCTAAACAATAGGTCTTGCATGGACCACCTCAAAGATTTATTACTATACTCAGTATCCTACAGAGTGCTTAGAGGTGACATGTCTGGCATACAAAGCATCCTCTGACATAATACAGATGGACCTGCTGAACATCAGCAAGTCAAATGGCATCAGAAATACTCAGTCCAGGTATCTAAACTGTTTGTTGTGCAGAGATGGATATATATCACAGAGGCTACCACTGTTCCAGAACAGACTATCCATAAAAATAAAACAAAGCTCATCCATTCATATTCAAATGCAACTTGGATCTAAGGATGGGTAATAGAAAATGTACTCCAGGATTGCCCTTCATGCCACTAATGGATAGAAGCAGTTCCTAAATGTTGCATCCCTTACATGGGTCCCCTCAAATTATCTATGGAATGATCACAGTTATTCTCACAAGGGCTAATACACAATTATCAGCCATGGGGATAGGTAAGACCAATCAGGAAATGTTAATAAGAAGCACCAAAAGGGAACTGGTTAAGCTTAAAATGTCCTCCACTTGAACCTATGTTGTGGTAGTAAATAGTTATAAAAAAATTGCTCTTTTCAGATCACTAAGTGCCCCTCTCAGCCTCCACCCCCCCCCCCCCGTCTTCAATGGCTTCCGGCGCTTATGCCACAGATGTTCCTGACCAGTAAAATCCAGGGTCACAAGCACCTATCTTATAAAGATAGGCTAAAAGCCCTGTCCCTCTACTCAGTCTCATACAGACTGCTCAGAGGTGTCCTGTGTCTGGCATACAAGACCATTTCTGACCCAGCATTGATGGAGTTGCTGCATATCTGTAAGAAAAACTAAACTCATGCAACCGGCATGCAAGGCCTTAACCTGGTCTGTGACATGAATAGAACCTGTTGGCAAGATATATTTGTGTCCCACAGACTCAGCCATCTGTGGAATAGACTTCCTCTCCATGTCAAACAAAGTATCTCTCTAGCCCTCTTTAAGAGGAACCTAGATGACTGGATGGGAAACAGAACATACACCCCTGGGATCCCACCTGTGTCCCTGCTGGATGGGGAAACAGGTGCTGACTTTGAAGGAACATGGGTAAAATTATTGGCTAGGCCTATACAGGCCTCCGGGCTAATAGCCTAGTATCATCCTATAAACCTATGAACTGATTACCTTAGATGTTTGCTGTATTCATTTCAGACTGTCCTATAATATTGTCTTAAATTATTCCCTGTGAGTCTTAACTATGTAGTTACTGTATTGATTTGAGTATTGTCTTGTTCCTTTATTAGTTATTATTAAATGTAGGTAAACCTTGTAATTGTGTCTGGTCTATATAGAACTATGTAAGCTCTTAGAGTACTTGCATATGTATTTGGTGACACTGTATAGCTCACTCCAATAGCCTTGGTCTTGGTCACACTTACCATTTGGTTAATAGGCACATCACACAGTAGGATTCATCATCTTTTGGTAAGGGCCTTACACTAGCTGATAAGAGCTGGATTGTGGCAGTATGAATTACCTTTAAGTGTGGGCAAAAGGGGGCCATAGCTAGTAAATCTATGCCAGCCTTTCACAGGAGTGTGTGTGCATGTGATTCATAAATCATATCTCAAAGTGTGTGTGTCAGCTACTTGGGCAGGGGCACGAAGCACTAGTCAGACAGAGAGGGTGATGGATGTTTTGGCTTGGGTGCTCTGCTGAGATGTTAACCATATAGCTGTGCCAGTGGGGAGTCTCATTGGTGAACTGGAGAGAGAAGGAGAAACCAGCCCCAGACTGACTGTGATCTCTGTGTCCTCTGAAGGATAATTGTACTTTACTGTGTGTGCACTTGTCATCCTCCCATTAAGTATGTCCCTTACTAGTAGTAGTGGTGAAGATTGAGGCTCCTTGATTAGAGGGCCAGTGCAGGGAAGTCGCACTGACAGTATGTACTGGTGTATACAGCTGGCATATCACATCATGTACTATACTTGAGCCCCTCTCAGTCTGCCAGTGTCATACAGGATTATTTTATATATTGTCCAGGTCTCCCTGACATACTCTGGCTAGGTCAGTATGCACTCCACACTTGTATCTGATTGCCTGACACCTATGGCTAGAATACCTGGTGAGCCCCCTGCAGAAGGACAGTAGGTTATAGGTACTAGTAGTGGTGGGATGCTGGCTCTGGCTCAGCAGCAGTGCATACATGCTGAGCATCCAACATAATGGAATGGATACAGTACCAGATATTCATGTACTATTACTGTGTCCCCAGGGGTCTGGCATGTTACAGACACATTCCCCAAACTCTGTGGACAACCATAACGTATTGTCCATCTGGTGTGTGTAAATACACATTTATCTGGCAGGAGAGTCTACATCTATCAGGCATATATACCCATTCTGCAAACATCTGGGTACTGCAGATTAGACACCTAAGAGGAAAACACCCTGCACCACATATGCACCACTCTCTGTTATAGTGTACCTCAGATGTTCCGGGAATGTCCACATGCACCTGTAGTAGCACTCACCTATTTGTCGGATGTAGGCTGGATGACATGGTACTGTAATTTTGCCCATAGGGGACACTCAGCTGTAGATGGCAGTGATGTGTGTGGACACATAACAACACAGTCTGTCACAGTGGTCAGGACATTTCTGGTAGTCCTGGCACAATCCTAGGTTACTAGGGTGTGGGCCCTGGGCACCCATATGCCTAGGCCACATGATAGCTCATGTTTATGCAAGGCAGCAGCTGATGTTCCCATCTAACAGGGACACAGGTGGTATCCCAAGTGAGTGTGTGCTGTTAACCATCCATTTGACCAGGTTACACCTGCAAAGGGTTAGGTAGCTACCTCGCCTGATGTGGACAGGGTGCCCATTCCACCCAGGATGATTGTATGTGACACACATGTGAGCTGCCAACAAGGTTAGTCCAGGTCACTCATCAGGTTGAGAGTGTGTGTGTGTGTGTGTGTGTGTGTGTGTGTGTGTGTGTGTGTGTGTGTGTGTGTGTGTGTGTGTGTGTGTGTGTGTGTGTGTGTGTGTGTGTGTGTGTGTGTGTGTGTGCGTGTGTGTGTGTGTGTGTGTGTGTGTGTGTGTGTGTGTGTGTGTGTGTTTTAACACAGTTAAGCATGACTTGCACTCATGTAGCAGTCCCGGCAATGTGGAGTCCATGATTCCTTTGCATGCCACCGTAAGGTCACTCCTGAGCAGTATGTATGACACTGGGTAGAGGGATGGCCTTATAGCCTGTAGGTATATTATATATGTTTGATGGCCTGGTATTCCCTGGTGGGGAACCTCTGTGATGTCCCCAGCTGCTGCATGCACTGTGTGATGTGAATAATCAAAGGAGGATTATGCACATTAATTGTCCTCATTGGGGGAACATGAAACATCAAGATTGGGGGGGCAATGAATGTTGCAATGCCATTATGTTGACAATACCTACACATATACTGTACTGATAGATGGCAGGGGTATGATATGGGTGTTAGCAGTGGATAGTGCCAGTAAAAGTGGATGTGCAGGGTCTGTACATAATGGGGGCCAATGTATGTGGTCCTGTGATGTGTTCTCCTGTTCATGTCTTTCAGGTGGGATGTACTGTAGATGGAACCCATCCTTCTCAGACTCAGAGACTGCAGCAATCATCGATGCCCTCAGACTCCATTACAGGGTACTGTTGGAAGGAGCCAGCAAAGCCTGTAGGAATGCACTGCCTGTGGGCAGAACTGGTAGTGACAGTCAACAATGTGGGACACCAGAACATGACCTACAAACAGGTCCGACACTGTGCCACAGGCCTGGTACACAATGCACAGCAGAGGACTGCAGCTGTGGCCAGGGACCATGCTGGCACAGGTGGATGGCCTGCTACTCAAGCACCACTCACAGCCACTGAGGAGATTCTCGCAAACTTTGGCGCAGCCACCACCTCCCAGGAAACCATCATTGCATATGTCATGGAGGTGGGTGGCACAGAGTCAACAGCCAAGGAGCATGCAGGTAAGGCCCCAGTGGACATCATGTCAATACTGTAGCATTCATAGTAGCAGCTTTTGCATAACTGGATGCATATGTCAGGTCAAACTGTATTTGTGGGTAGGGTTTTGTAATGCACAAAGTGCACACCTATTGCGAATGTCAGCAATTTGGGTAGTATCGCAGCTTGTACTGTACATGTTCATAATTGCACATATTATCCTGTACCAATGCCACATGTGTGTGTGTTGACAATACCTCTCCCCCACAACTACATAGGTCCCTCTGGTGTGGCTGAGGAACAGGAACCTGAAGCCAGTGAGTGTGGAACTGTCTTGTTGTGGCTCACCAATACCCTAGGCATGTTGAGGGCAGCCAGTTTTCCATGCACACATATTGCAATCTGTGCATGTTCACGTGTGGTGGGGTTAACTGCAGTGCATCACATTGGTCATCACGGGAGTCTATTCACAGGAGCTGTAAGATATCGGCATGTACTGTTGTATAGGTGTTGCCACTGTGTTATACAGGGATACATTAGTATAGTGTACACGGGTGCACCGTGTGTTAGGTGAAGGTCCGTTACATACTCCTCACATATCGCACAGGTGTATAGTAGTAACAATATTAACTGGAAGTAGCTGCACTGCATGTTGTTGAGCGCCTGTCCAGAGTGTATCTCTTGTGGTCCAAATGTGTGTCGTGCATGTCATCATTCAGAAAGTGCGGCCTGTATAATGCCTTTGTGCCACCTCACCTGTATGTGTGGTGTGTGTGTGTGTGTGTGTGTGTGTGTGTGTGTGTGTGTGTGTGTGCGTGCGTGTGTGTGTGTGTGTGTGTGTGTGTGTGTGTGTGTGTGTGTGTGTGTATCAGCACATATTATAGAGCAAGTAGTAATTTACATATGTTGTCTTCCCCTCACAGGTGAACATGGGAGTTAGGGTCTCTCCCCCTCACAACCTGATGTCAGTTTCTTATCAGACTCTGATGATGATGGTGGTCACAGTGAGGCACAGGTGGGGTTGTTGGGGGCTGAATCTGTACCAGTGGTTGACATCCCACTTCCATCAACAATGTCCCTGCACACAGTCAGTATGCCCACACATTCCCAGTCCTCAGCAGCCACAGATATTGCACAGTTGGGGGGTGGTGGCATCAACCAGGCTAGTGTGGTAACTATGGCATCTGTGAGTGTAGACACTAGCCATAGCCAGAGAGCTGGCGAAGTCCCATACAGGCAGTTTGACAGTGGTGCTCAAAGGAGGACTGCTGCCCATCCAGCCCTTGTCAAAGGTGTCACAGCAGGTGTCAGCTGATGCATGTTTTGGCCCATCATCGAGGCACATTGTGAACGGTACACCAGATGATGTTCTGGGTCATGGATGCAACAGTTCCTGCCATGCGTGAAGATCTCTATGGCATTGTTGATGCTGTATGTCATTTTGCTGATGTTGAGGATAGACCGTGGGGTGAGACATTGTCAGTCCTCAACCGTGCAATGTCTGTACTTGAAACTGTGGTGGGAGTAGGGCATCAGACACATGGACGTAGGTCAGCAACATCAACTGAGAGCCCACATGGCCATGTACATTCATACTACCATAGTGGGAGTACCACCAGCACTACCAAAGGGAGGATGCTGTCCACACCACAATGTAGCAGGCCATGGGCATGTGGTCCTGGCTGTTCCTGTGAGGGACATGGCTCTAACAGACAGCAGTCACCATCAGGAAGTAGTATCGCATCTGGTCTTGGGCCTGGTGGTACCAGTGACACTCCTGGCAGAACCAGTTCCCATGTCAGTGGCAGGAGATGGTGAACTGTACAACCTGTCATGTATGGTCCACAGCTGTTCAACATACCCATGTGTAGGGCTAACACATGGCTTAACTGTGTGCATACACACACTCACACATCACTATCACATGCAGGTTACCACCAGACACAGACAGCTCCTCCCCGTGGCCCAGCTGAACATCACCCCTCCAGACACAGACACATGATGTTGACTGTATGGCCCAGCTTATGTCTTTGGCAACCCCACATCCTGTGCATGTGATGATACCTGTGCCATCCATACCATCGATGCAGCGACATGCTAATATGTGTCTGATGCACAGGGTGAATATATGCCAGTGTGTAGTGTAGTAATGTTATGCCGTGTAAGGTGCTGTCTGCTGGCAGTTGTCAAGGGTAGACATCGAAGTGTATGTACCTTTCTACCATGATGCATTATTGCTGTTAGTACTGATGACTGACTGTTGTCTCACATACCTTATTCTGTTTCTGTTCCGGTGTCTGTGTGTGTACAGCCTGAGGAGCTGCTGACATTACCGAAGCTGAGTATGGCAGAGTGTAAATACAGTGACCTTTTCATCACCAAGGTATGGCTGTATATTTACAAGTTTACCTAGGTGCATATGCATGCAACAGTGTGTGAGGGACAATGGGGGAAGACAGTGTAACCTTGCATGCATACCCCTTGACACAGCCAGCTAGCCTTCGTACATGGCACCTGGGTGTTTTGTAGGACCACAGGTTATAGATACAGAGGAGGTTACTAGAGTACTGGCCCAGACTGGAAATAATGACAGTGTAGACTCCTCAAAATACGGAAATATTCCTACAATGGGGCCAGGCCAGGCTTGGGGGGGATGGCCCCCCTGTTGTCGACGGAAGCAGCAGTCCACAAAAATGATAAAAATTGATTGGCCATAGAAGAGCCATAAAGACGATAGAGTGGACTATTGAGGATAACAAAGAAATTATGTATTGTTACTATTATGTAAAAAGCCCAGAATTTCCAGACACAAGATATACAAAATGATTGAGTGAAATTAAAGGAAAGAAAAATACTTCCACAGGAAAAACTGTCACAAGCTTCAAATAAAAATTTGTGTTTATTAATGCAACTGACTTTTGAAAAATAGTATATAGATCAAGAAACGTTGATCTCTTTGGAAAAAGAAGCCTCTGAGGAAGTGAGAAAATGTAAACAACAAAATCTAGAGGTATTTGAAAAATATAAAAAAGAAATATGGACATGGGAAAGAGAGATTTGATATGGTGCAATATTTAGGCAAAAGAGAAAGCCAAGTTAAATAACATAGAGAAGGCAGTCTCAAAGATATTCGAAGATAAATACACGCAAAGGCATTCAGATATGGAAAATTTCACAATAAAAAGATTAATAGCACAAAGATGTAATGTAGAAAAGATGATTAGTAAAGCAGAAGTTAAAGAAATAGAAGTTGTAGTTACAGAGTGCCTGTGAAGAGAAGCATTTCATATAGAAGGTCTAAAACAGACTACATCATAGCATGATGGAGTGAGTCCCCAGAATAAGGAAAGGCAAGAAGATCAGGAGACATGAAAAAGAAATATGGACATGGGAAAGGAAAATAAATTTAATATTGTGTAATATTTATACAAAGGAGAAAGCAAAACTAAATAATACAAAAAGAGCAGCACAAAGATATTTGAAGAAAAATATAGGCAAAGGAATCTGGATATGGAAAACTTTACAATACAAAAAATAAGAAGACTAAGAGGAAAAGTAGAAAAAGAGACTAGTAATGGAGAATTCAAAGACATAGAAATTGAGGTACTGGAACAGCTGCAAAGAGAATAATTCAGTGCAGAAAATCAAATGCAGAAAGCACCACAACAGGATGGAGCAATGGATATCCAAATTAGTGAAATCAGTGTAACAGCAAGCAATTGGTCAGGTGCCATATCAAGATATTTTGGAGCCTTCCACAAGAAACCAGTATAAACATTCATTTGAAGCCTGACACCAAGGAAAGGAACAGGAAACTGTGGAAACTCTGATGCAGTCAATGTTGAGGAGTGAAAGGCCAGTGAGTTCTCATATGATAGAACAACAGACAGCATAGGATGAAATTGAAGAGAAGGTGCCACAGGAAGATGCTATAGAACTTTCTATAAAATGCCCACAGAAAATGGAA
Organism: Protopterus annectens; assembly: GCF_019279795.1. Lineage (NCBI taxonomy): Eukaryota > Metazoa > Chordata > Ceratodontiformes > Protopteridae > Protopterus > Protopterus annectens. The sequence continues at coordinate 358,191,880 of NC_056741.1, forward strand.
AACAAGGGATGTGCCCTCAGTATGGAAGAAAATAAGTTAAGAGAAGAGTTGTTTGATTTAATAGACAACGACAGATATATCAAGATCAATGAGAGAAATAGACTGCAGAAGGTTAATAAAACCCTAAAAGTCAGAAGCTTGATAAAACAAATGAACACAGTAATTAGGACTGTCCATAGAGATCCATGTGATATAACAGAAGTAAACAGAATATATTACTGTGCTGCTAAATTAATAACTGTTAAAGTTCTACCACAGAAACACAGGGTAGTGAGGGAAAAGAGGGGGTGAAAGTGAATACCATCATGGAAATATCGAACAGAGAAAACTATAAAGCAACTAAGGCAAGAAGTGTCATTGTTAAAAGATTTTAGAAGAGGGAACAGATCAACAAAAATACTAAGAAAGATAGACGTGATAAAAGCAATGCTGAATATTAGAACAGGCCAGGATCTATTATGCACTATTGGAGATAACAAACTACAAATTTCAAAACAGGCTGAAAGACTTAAAAGATATGAAGATAAATATAAGGGAAAAGCACAAAATAAGCAATTTATTGATGACTCCAAAAATGTTATAGAGAATTGGGAAATAAGATAAAAGGAATTGAAAGGCCGCCAAAAAAAGAAGTAGATATAGTTTGGAGAAGTATATATGAAGATCCTGTGGAACATAGCAAAGATGCTAAATGGACAGAAGAAGTAAAAGAAAGAATAAGATGTTTAAAGGTACAGGATATGAAATGGGATGTAATAACAACCAGAGAGATTGAAACAAAGTTGAGAAAGCCTCTAACTGGAAAACCCCAGACCCAGATGCGGTACCTATGTTTTGGCTTAAAGTATTAAATTCTTTACATGAGGATCTAGCCATAAGTAAGAACTATTTATATACACACACCCTGAACAGACACTGCACTGTTTAACAATAGGAAAAACAATGCTCTTACTTAAGAGTAAACCTGCAATCTACCCTAAAAATTATAGACCAATAACTTGTCTTCCGACTACATATAAACTATACATGGGAATTGACGCCGACAGAGTTTATAGTCATTTAGAAGGAAACTCAATTATGGCAGTAGAACAAAAGGGCAATAAAAGAAAGTCATATGAAACAAAGAATCATTTTTTGCTAAACAAAGTTATAGTGGAGAACTGTAAGAAGGGGAAGAATCTAAGTATGGCATGGATTGACTACAAAAAAGCATCTGATAGTATACCACATTCATGGATAAAAGAGTGCTTAAAAATGTATAAGATGCACCCTACACTGATTGATTACATTACAGTAACCATGAAACAGTGGCAGACAATTAAGCCATGATAAAGGACAGATTATTATCCCAGGGATAAAAATCCAAAGGGGAATATTCCAGGGTGAGTCTCTGGCACTGTTGCTATTCTGCCTTGCCATTAATCCATTAAGCTGTTTACTTAACAGCTTAGGCCATGGCTGCAATTTGGCTTCTAGAAAACAACAAAGTCTAATGACTTCAAATCTTCTATTTGTCAATGATTTAAAACTGTATAGCTCATCAGATGAGGAACTAAAAGCACAGCTGCAGGTTGTCAAAACTTTTTCAGATGATATTGGAATGTCATTTGGTCTTTCTTGATAAATGTGCAAAAGCAACCTTTAAAAAAGGAAAACTGAAGCACCAGGAAAACATCAGTTTGGGACAAGAATGCGATATAAAAGAAGTTGAGCAAGAGGGAGTGTATAAATACTTGGGAATTGCTGAAGGATCAGCAATAAAACATAAACAAATGCAAATACATCTCAGTAAGGAGTACTTTAGAAGACTTACATTAATCCTGAAAACAGCATTGGCATCTAGGAACAAGATCCAAGCCATAAATCAATTTGCTCTTAATGTCCTAACGTATAGTTTTGGAGTGATTGACTGGCCCCAGAAAGTGCTGGATAGATTGGATATTAAAACAAGAAGGATGTTTCATGCTCACCAAATGATTTATAAAAATTGGTGTATACCAAGATTATATATTCCCCGTTCCAAAGGAAGAATGGGCCTCCTTGAAATTGGTTACATATATAGATCTGCAATCATGGGACTCCACACATATCTGCTGACCTCACACAATCCAAATATAGCAAAAGTTTTGAAACATGAGGAGAATAAATCTAACATGACATCTCTGCTTAATTTAGCAGAAGCATATTGACATCAAGCAGGAATGGAAATCAAACCAGAAGTAGATAAAAACCAGGTAGCAACTGAATGTACTAAAAACAAAATAAAGAATATAAGGAGAAGGACCAGATGAGAAGGCAAGAAATGTGGAAAAAACATAAATATAGTTGCAAGTATAGAAAACTTCTGGGAGAGCCTCATGTTCACATCAAGAAATGAAAGGTTAATATTGGCAGCCCAAGATTGTGGGCTATGCTACACTGGAGATTGTGCAAACATTATAGCATCAAAGTGACTGAAAAACACTGGAAACATGAGCCACAAAAAATCATAGAAATGATGAAGTTTATATCACATCAGATCACCCAATACCGACAGTTCAAAAGATAGATGCTAGAAAACCTGATATAGTGGTCCAATAAAAGAAGATAAAAGTAGGATTTATCACTGAAATCACCACACCTAATCACTACAGTGCCTTGCATACAGAGAGACACAAAGTCATAAAATACCTTGATCTGCAGCCAGAAATGAAAGCCATGTGGAAGAAAGATACCCTGACAGTTCCAATAGTAGTAGGAGAAACTGGTCTTAAAAAAATAATTTACAATTGTATTTTGATATGTTATCAATTCATGTAACCCCATACGAATTGCAGAAGGAGTCATTACTGGGCACATTGCAGGTGCTGTGAAGGGCACTTTTGGCTAACATCAAAGAGTGAAACAATACTAGAGTGCTACATCATTCTCGCATGCACCACAGAGCTCATAGGGCTGCAGAGTGTCCAAAGATGCTTCTAAGGTGAATGACATCAGCAGGCCTTATAAAGTAATGCAATGGGGGGCACCAGAGTGGAACAGGCCTCAAAATGCTATAATCAGCACCCACAGAGGATATGGGTCTCACACACATGCACACAGTCACCAGTGCTGATATCAGAACCCATACCTTTCTAGTTATTAGTATTATAGTGCTACATCACTATTGTATGTGTCACAGAGCAGACAGGGCTACAGAGAGTCCAAATGTGCTTCTAAAGTGAATGACATCAGCAGGCCTTGTAAAGTAATGCAATGGGGGGGGGGGCACCAGGGCAGAACAGGCCTCAAAATGGTATAACCAACACGCAAACAGTCACACACCATTACCAGTGCTGAAATTAGATCCCTTACCTACCACGTTATTTGTGTTATGGTGCCATGTAGCTATCACATGCACCACAGAGCTTAAAGGGCTGTAGAGTGTTCAAAGGTACTTCTAAGTGAATGACATCAGCAGGCCTTGTAAAGTAGGGCAATGGGAAGTGTACTGGGTGGAAAAGGCCACAAAATACTTTAACCTACAAAGACACAGTTGCCAGTGCTGAGATTAGAACAGCTATCTATCTAAATGTATGTACTAGAGCGCTACATATTTATCGCTTGTGCCATGGAACTTATAGGGCTAGAGAGTGTTCAAAGGTACTTCTAAGGTCTTTGACATCAGCAAACCTTGTAAAATAGGGCAGTTCTGAAGTTTACTGGGTGGAAAAAACTCAAAATACTTTAACCTACAAACACACACAGTTGCCAATACTGAGATTAGAACCCCTACTTTTATGCACTATCGAACAACGCATTTATCACATACACCACAGAGCTTATAGAGCTGAAGAGTGTCCAAAGGTACTTCTAAGTTGGATGAAGTCAGCAACCTTGTAAAGAAAGGCAGTTTTGAAGTGTACTGGGTGGGAAAGGCCTCAAAATACTTTAACCTACCAACACACACACAGTTGCCAGTGCTGAGTTTAGAACTCCTACCTATCTACTTATATGTACTACAGTGCTACTCATTCATCACATGTGTACACAGAGCTTATAGGGCTGACGAGTGTCCAAAGGTAATTCTAAGGTGGATGACATCAGCAACCTTGTAAAGTAGGACCGTTTTGAAGTTTACTGGGTGGAAAAGGCCTCAAAATACTTTAACCTATAAACGCAGACACACACACACACACACACACACACACACACACACACACACACACACACACACACACACACACACACACACACACACACACACACACACACACACACACACACACACACACACACACACACACACACACACACACAAGGCAGGAGAGGTGAGATTACAACCTCTACCTGACTACTATTACACAATGGAAGTCACCCTCATACTGGCATGTGCCAGTAGCTGCTATCGGTGTGCAACTGTCTGCATGAGGACATCACTCTATGCCTTTCAGGGTGTCTCTATCTCTATGCCCCTCTCTCTCTCTCTCTCTCTCTCTCTCTCTATCCATCTCTGTCTGTTACTCCCTCCCCTGTCTCTCCCTGTCTATAATTGATATATTTGTATATGTTACCTATATATATATGTATGTCTATCACACTCAACAGATGCAGATATATCACATATGTGCCACGTCCAGATAGCTGTGGGTAATCCTATCTGATGGGGGTGGGGAGACACAGTTAAGGTGTTCACAGCTGTCTGTATGCAAAGAAATATCTGGACAACATAGTTGTATAGTCAGATGAGGGTTTCAACATGGGCTGTAATTCTCTAAGCATAGGACCATGCCAGTAAGAACTTCAGTAGTAAGAACTGGACTCCATTCCAGAGGTAGCTGTAGTCTGGTCCAGGATTTTGTGTGCTAAAGCTGAATAGCTGATGAAGCTGTGTAAACAGTCCAGCACGTCAATGATATACTGTGTGAGGAATGTCCTGGCTGTGTGCAATCCTTATTAATTGAGTCATATCCTAGTGTGGGTACAGAGTGCATTGGACTGAGCGAAGTTTTCCATAATATGTGTGGTATAATCCACACAGCACTGTGATTTCCTGGTATATGAGTGGTAAATCAGTATAGGTAATGTGAGCGAGCACTGACAGACATTTGTTTACAGACACCATACACTGCAGGGAATTATGTTACAGCACAAATTGTTCTAGTGTGCACATTCTACTTTTGTCTGGCCAGTGGTTCCCCTCCACCTTATATGTATCTCTTTGTCCTTCTGTAGTGCAGTCACAGCATTTGTCCACAGTTGCTGCTGTTATGTATTTGTAGTTATGGTGTGAGTGAGGTAGAAGTCATAACATCACACACAGGGTTACAGACCTCACACTTCTGACTGTACCTGTTTAGCAGGTTGTCCATCATAGTGCCCCATAGATCTGCTGTAGTCCTCAGATGGTTTGTTTTGCACTGTTATTGTCAGGCTACAGGTTGGCCATAGCTGTCAGACTCTTACAGACGGACATCTGGACAGGCCCATATATAACAGACACAGGCCTAGACATGGGGGTAGGCTCTTAATATTGCTCTTCTAAAGATACACAGTTGGTGGAATGGTTTTGTATTAGCTTGCAATTACTTTTGGGGATGACATCTACATCTCTGCTGTCTGTTTTCACATCAACCAAAGCTTGCCAATAATATGACAAGCAGAACAGATATATGGGGCATACATGTGAACATTCTGTGACACCCTGTCATTCCACGATTATTGATGGTGCCCACTTAATTGTTGTTGGTACTGACACAGTGACATGGCAGCCTTTATATCCTGGCACTCAACTAACTTGTCAAAATTTGCTGTTGTAGTAGGCACTGTGTAGGTTACTCAGACCTGTGTACTATCCATATGGGTGGCCCCCTCTCCCTCCACTGTCCAGCTTTCCTGCAATAACAAATATTGAGTTCTGGCCAGTGTGTAGATCTCCTACTATTGGTGTAGCTGACATGCAATAACCAGTCTCAAACCACTAACCCTGACAACTGCCATACTGTACTTAGACCACTAAGCCACAACAGCCAACAGTAAGTGATGTCTACTTGCTGGCACTATTAACCACAAACATACATAGCACATTGGCCCCTGCATATTGCAGAAATGGAACAAGTTATCAAGTTGATTGTAACAGCCCTGGCAATGTGTGGCCTGCTGCTACCACCTTATAGACATAAATGTTACTGCAGTTCTATGTCAACACAGGTGTGTTGAGGGGAGGGGGGCATACCTCTCCACTGTACACATTTTCACAGAAAGTGCAGATGTTTAGTTCACAATTGTGGCCCATTTTTCATAATATTGTGGTTGTGTGGCAAATAATGATGAATGCATTGCAGACTGAAGTTAGAATGTAATGACAGACATATGAGTTTCAGACTTCTTGACCTTCAGATAATTCATGCTACTGCAACAGCTGCTATTCTATCAACTTTCTATGTTTGTAAGTGCAGTATTTATGACTTGTCCCTGTTTTATGTGTGGCCCTCTGTCCCTTCATTGTCCAGCTTTCCTGCAGTAACAAATATTGCCTTCTGGACAGTGTATACAACTCCTACTGTTGGTGTAGCTGACATGCATAATATTTGGCACAGCCAGTCTGGAATCACAAATCTTGTCAACCATATTACTGCACTTAGTCCACTAAACCACAACAGCCAACTGTAAGTGTTGTCTACTTCCTGACAGTATTAGACATGCACAGACATAGCACATTGACCTCTGCATATTGTTGGCATGGAACAAGTTAGCAAGTTGATTGGGACAGCTGTGGGAATATGTGGTCTGCTGCTATTATCCTACAAACATAAATGTTACTGCATTCCTATGGGAACACGGGTGTGTTGGGGAAAGCGGGCCATACCTTCCAATTGTACAAATTACCACAGACTGTCCAGTGTTTGCTTCATATCTCAGGTCCATTCAGCACAGTATTGTCCAACATTGACATCCATGCATGTGACATATGACAACGTGGTTACTTAGTCCCCCACATATACTGCAGTGAGTTTTGGCACCTTGGGGACTACTGCATATTCTGGGGCAGCCAGTATTTGGCGGACATTTCCTGTTGTTCCATGTAGCTGTCAGTTTTCTGCTGCTATCCCAGTAGCCCACCCCATTCCCTTGCATACATGCAGCAATACCATAGATATGCTACTACAGTCTACTACTCCATTCATTTGGTGTTAAGAAGAGTGACTTACCTTGTGCTTGCAGCAGTTGGGAGGACAGTGCTTCAGGGCTGACTCTGTTGGATGCACGCAGTACACAGCCTATACATGGTAAAGTACAGGTAGTGTGATATGCATGGCATCCCTTTTACTGTGTGTTTGAGTTGGAGTGAGGTGTCAGTACCAAGGACCCTAGCGTGTCAGTGTATGTGCTATGTGTTGCCTCTTTGCCAAGGCTAGGGCATACTGGACACACCTACATCTGCCTACAGGGACAGGCTAAGGAGATTCATCCTCCGAATCCCCCTGTGCCTGTGGTGACAATGGCAGATGACTGTGTCCCCCTTCCCTGTGATGTTCCTGCCGTGGGTGTTTCTGCAGGATTATATTTTGTAGCATGGCATATACTATGAACATGTGTGCACCTGGGGCTGGAGACTACTGCAGAGGTCCACCAGATATGTCAAGGCAACAGAACCATGACTTGAGCATCACAAACACATGCTCTAGAATGTTCCTAGTTTGTGCGTGTGCTTCATTATGTCATTCTTCAGAGTGTGTGTGTGTGTGTGTGTGTGTGTGTGTGTGTGTGTATGTGTGTGTGTGCATTTTTGATGGGTGTTATTATCCATGGTTCCAGTGCTTAACCAGCATCTCCCACTAGATGGATGTACGGGATGTCCCCCCCTAGCAAATGCCTGGTACAGCTGTGAGGCATGCCAGATGTGGGAGTCATGATAACCGCCATGGCTGCCAGCACACACATTGATGATAATGCCCTGGGCATTCCACATGACCTGGCAGTTAATGTAGTGATATCTTCCACCTGCCAGCTACATTATTGATGGGTTTGAATGGCCCACTGTGAGTGCCAGAGGCCTTATTAATAATTTATAGTTGATTGCCTTTTGTCTGCTATTTCCTTTTTTTCCAGTTTCCTCCAGTTTTAAGCCCTGCAGCACTCTGCACAATCCCATGGAGTGAGTGTAAACACTGTTGAGCAGATAGGGCACTCCCTTGTACACGAGCATGCTCAGCATTTCTCTAACCAGCTAAGCACCGCTTAGCAGCCCCATATACACACCCCTGCTTAGCAGTGCTTAGCTGAGCACAAACAGAAGCTGCCGAGCTCCAGTGTGCTTACACAAAGCATGACACACCCCCTTTTCATGTCAGCTGACTCTTCTGCCTACACCACCATGTTGTAACCTCTACACAATTAGGTACCTGCGGACATGGTGGCCTATTTTCCTATTCAGTAAACTTAGCTCATTTGCATGCACCTAATTGCGTATACCTTAGTAACAGCACTACACGAGAGCCCATGGCCTTAGCAACCACTATAACTTGCCATTGTATGAGTCTGCATGCTGGCCAGTATAATGGAAAAATTCATTTTACCTTTAATATCCTCTTTTACTATTTTAATTTTATTCTTTGCAAGATTGCATGTTTGCTTGCTGCTGCACTATGCTTAAATATGGCATATGTGCCAAAAAAAAACTTTTAATTTTTTATATTTTGCATCATTTTACATGCCAATGGCCATAGTTTTGGCCATTGGCATGCCTAATGCACTTAATACATGGTTTAATTTTAGTTGTCACAGCCCGATTTTTTTTTTTTTTTTTTTGCAGTCTGGTACACGGTTACTTCCTGCATACATTCTTACTGAAGACATGGCTCCTAAATGAATGTCTATCTCCTTCCTGGATTGGTAAATCACCTCATTTGCATGGTTTTCAACAGCAAGTGAGGTGATTTCCATTCCACGAACACATTCATGGCAACATAGTGCTGGGAGGCTCGTACATGCCCCCAGCCTTCTTTTGTGGATCACTCCCCCTCAGAACTCTGTGTTTGGGCCACACCACTATGTTTACACAGAGATTAGCTCCATCTAAGCATAATTGAATTACCCCCCCCTTGAATGTTTACAGTTAAAATGGATTATCCACCTGCAAGCAGACAAACCTCCCAGCTTGAATGAAGCTCTTTCCATTAAACCAATGTTAAAGTAAGTGATTTAAAGCATTGACCTGATTTGCTGAATTTTTGTGAATGAAGCTGCTATTCTTATTGAAGTGTATACATGTGATTGTATTATTGTATGCTGATTCATCATACCTCACCAAGACTTATTTTTACCTATTCTAGCAATGTAGGGACTGTGTGTGATATTATTAAAAGAACCAGACAGTGCTATTAGCTGATGATTCTCTTAAAAGTGTGGTTGGCCCAAGTCCCAAGTTTACATTTCGTAATAACTTATCACTCAAGAGAAAATTATGTTATAAGCATTCTGGACATGGCATGATATGTTCAGTTCATAAGGGTACTTTTCCCTGTAGATCATGTGCGGCTTGTGCTGTTATTTATGTAAAGAGTTCTTTTGAACATCTTCGATTGACCTCGACTGTAAGTCGAAAAATGTGGTTTATTATGCTCAGTGCTACACCTGTATTTGCATTTAAAGATGGAATCCTTGAACATTTGAGTGATGTTCATTATTATAAACCCATTAATGCTTTAGCGAGACATGTGCATGATTTAGGCTCGACTCATAGGTTTAAAGTTTTTTGTTTTAGAAATGGTGAACGAGAATATGAGAAGTGGTGATTTGAGAAACAAGTCT